>NW_027369865.1:0-39824 GCF_046119375.1 Phyllobates terribilis
AAGTAGAGAGAAAGTAAGAAATCAGCAAAAGCGCTTTATAAGAGCGCAACCATCACAACATCAACACTTATCGCCTTTCCTCAACCTCAAACTTAGACTGAACCAAAGAAACCATCTTTGTAACCTACTCAATCAACACGCCCAACTGTTTCTCAATTCGCTCGTGATGCGCTTCGAGTGTGGCCACAACACTTGAAAAATCTGTAGAAGCAGAAGTGGTTCGAGCGCGAGGACTTGATCGGAGCGCGAGCTGGAGGGGTGTCTACTTTCAGGTTTTGGAAGGAGGATAGCGCATATAGCATCTGAGGTAAGAAATGTGGAGCAGTCGTAGTCAGTCAAGGAGCGATCATGGAGACCGTCGGCCTTCAACATTTTGTAGATGAGATGGGGAAAAGGAAAGGAACCAGAAGTCGCTGCTTGGCATAAAACTAAGTGGCTCATCATTTTTTGAGCGGTGTTGACCACTTGGTTAGATATGACAGCCACCATGATGCAGCAATCGGCGATTGTTACCTTGTCCCTGTCGTAGTCTCTGGGTGTAATGTTGGTGACGATAAAATGGTGGAGAAGTCTTCTACTGGGATTCAGCTGATCCACGGAAAGAGCACGCTTGGGCACGTTAGGACCAAAGACGACCTCTTTAAGTTGCTTTGCACCGGCAGTCCAGTTTTTCTTGTACAAACGGCCAAACCCATTAGAATGCCCTGTAAGGCCGATCGCTTTGGACAAGTCCTTTACCAAGAACGTTTCTCTGGAATTGCCACGCCAACTGAACCAAACTTGTGCATATTTAGGATTAGCAGGTTGGTACTCCATCGTCGCGTAGAATTGATAAACCATAGAATCGTTGCAGCGCGCCGGTTCAGTTTCCAACTTATCCCAGCCTTGGAAGCTCAACCAAGTAGAGAAGCGTGTAATATGAGACGACCCTTGGAGCTCAGTCAGAATATCAGGAGTGACAATCTCTAGAAATAGAAATGAGCGTTTAGCAATACCTGAAGGGATAGGAGGAAAGTCGTTAACACCAATGACTTTAGCACGCTTTGAACGAGTAGACATCCCTTTTTCTGGGACGACCTCAGGCGGCGGCGAATCGTGTTCTGAACCATATGAAGACTCAATCTCTTCAGTAGGAGGAGGAGGAAGAGGAGCCTTGCGCTTACGACTCTTTCTGCGAAGCATATCACTCTGGCGATCTGCGCGCTGAGTGGTCAAAGGGAGAGGAGACTCATGGCCAGGTCGGGCTTGAATATGAAAATCCTCATCGTCTTCGGAATCAGATGGTATAGAAGCAAGAATGTGCTGAGGAGACGTAAGGGACTGAGTACCTGCACTGGACTGAGTACCTAACCTGGAGGGAGTGTCGATTTCAAGCACTTGTTTACCCTTCGCTAGGGTAGAGAGAGGCACTTCCAGAGTAGAAGTTGCGGTAGTAGGCCGAGCAATTTCCTTCTCAACATTATAACCAGCAAGCTCGAGATCTTCAGCAGTGAGGGAGAGATCAACTCTGGGCTCGTGGGAGAAGAGTGGAGCATCTGGGATAATGGGTTCTTTTGTGGGAATTGGATCTTCTGTGGAGATTTCTGTTTGGGTAGGTTGTGTTTGGAGAGGCTGTATTTGGTGGAGCTTGGGTGGAGATTGACGGACCAGACGAGGAAGATTGAGTTTTCAACAACGACTCAACTTTCTCGCGTGTAGCAGGGTCAAGGGCGGCTAAATTACGTTTTCCATTGGTAAAGCTTGATGTAGAGGAATGAGGAAGATGGAGCGGAGTTTGAGAGAGAGAGAGAGGCAAGAGGTAGAAATAGGGTAAATGAAAAGGATGACCAATACCTGGTATTTATACGCGCTCGGCATCCACTCTCAATGAACCAATCAGAATCAACGGCAGAAATAACGCTGGGCGGTGCAACGGTCCAGTGAAGAGCATTGATTTGACGCGCTAGACTCCCCAACGGCTATAAAAGTAGTCATTACATCAAAAACTGGAAAGAGCCATTTGACAGCTAACCGTTACTTCACAATTAAGCAAACCCAAATCTGTGTAGACAAACCAGCCGTTCACGCTTTGAAGCGCAATGAACCACAACACAGAAGCTCGCTATGATAAGAAGCTCAACCAAATCCACCTATGGCTGAATAATCTGATGAAGCTCAAAAACTGACTGAGGCGAATAGATGCAAATGTGTGATGTCCAGTTCAACTTACTAACCACAATGTAAAGAAATTAATAAACAGGAAGATGCACATTTCATATTGGGGACATTAGAGCATTCAATCACTCAAGTTGATGTGGAAGTATGTGCATATACATATAATAGGGTAATTGAGCTTTATGTCATCAAATGAATACTTCTCTAATGTGGAGTTCAATAAAGGACGAGAGAAGCGTTACATCTAGTCAGGCTAGGGACACCTATGCAATGGATCATTTCTTAGGCATGTAATATGGGTAGAAGACGATCACCATTGTCAAGTTTTGGCAAAGAAGAGCATACAATTGACTATGATTATATCAAATCAAGCTAAGCAAGTAAGATAACTTCAGTACTAATTCATTTTAATGAACAACCATAAAGCATGAATGACTCAAAGCTATCAAGCGCAAGCTACCATAGTTCGTACCTTGATACTAAGCTCGCTAATTCTAGTCAAATAGGGGAATACTTACAGAGCCATTGCCTCAAAGCTAAATGAGTCGCATAAGGCCAAGCTGAACCCGAAGGTTTAAGAAGACCTTTCGATTAAGCGCTTTAGTAAAAATATCCGTTATTTTTCCTTCTGAAGATACGTGAGTAAGCTCGATGTTCTTGCGCTCCACATGATCACGTAGAAAGTGGTGTCGTACATCGATGTGCTTAGTTCGTGTGTGATGTACTGGGTTCTTGGAGACACATATTGTGCTGATATTATCACAATAGATAGTAATAGTGTCGAGATTAATACCGTAGTCGACGAGCTGTTGCTTTATCCACAGTACTTGAGCACAACATTGCGCTGCGGCTATGTACACTACTTCTTTCGTTGAAAGCTCAATACAATTCTGCTTCTTGGATCCCCACGTTACAAGACATGGTCCAAGGAACTGTGCCATCCCACTTGTGCTCTTACTGTCTGCTAAATAACCTGCATAATCTGCATCGGTGTAGCCAACAAGAGAAAGACCACCTCCTTTGGAGTACCAAAGACATAAATCGTCAGACCCCTTAAGATATCTAAGGATGCGCTTTACATGAGTTAGGTGAGAAGCGCGAGGGTCTGACTGAGAGCGAGCACAAACACTAACAACAAAGACAATATCAGGTCTCGAAGCAGTTAAATACATAAGGGAGCCAACCATACCTCTATACATAGTTTGGTCTACCTTCTCAGCCATAAGATCTTTATCTAGTTTTGTAGTGGTTGAGAGTGGTGTAGGACATGGTTTGATACCTTCCATTTGATACTTCTTGAGGAGCTCTTTGATGTATTTTTGTTGATGTATTTCAATGCCACTTTCTAGCTGGTTCACTTGAAGCCTGAGGAAGTACTTGAGCTCACCAGTCATGCTCATGCTGAACTTGAGGCTCATGGTATTCTTAAAATCCTCTACAAGATGCAAGTTAGTAGAACCAAAAATAATATCATCAACATAAATTTGGACAATAAGGATATCGCCCTTTGCTTCCCTGATGAAGAGGGTCTTGTCCACCAATCCTCTTTTGTAGCCATTAGCAAGTAGATACTTCGATAGACAGTCATACCAAGCGCGAGGGGCTTGCTTAAGACCATAAAGCGCTTTGTCTAGGAAGTACACATGATCAGGATAAGCTGAATCTTCAAAACCTGGTGGTTGCTTGACGTACACTTCCTCGTTCAAATCACCATTGAGGAAAGCAGTCTTCAAGTCCATTTGAAACAGCTTGAATCCTTTGTGTGCGGCGTAAGCGATCAACAAGCGAATTGCCTCTAGTCGAGCAACTGGTGAGTATGTTTCATCATAATCAATGCCTTCTTGTTGATTGTATCCTTGTGCAACAAGTCAAGCTTTTTTATGAACCACTGCTCCACTATCATCCAGTTTGTTCCTGAATACCCAGCGCGTACCACTAATGCTTCTATCACCTGGCCGGGGCACTAGACGCCATACCTGGTTGTGCTTGAACTCTTCTAACTCTTCTTGCATATAAATTATCCATTCTAGATCTTGAAGCGCGACTTGTATGTTCTTTGGTTCCTCTAAAGACACAAAAGCACTACAAGCAAGCAAGTTACGTTAGAGCGAGTTTGGGTACCTTTTTCGAACTGAGATATGATTGCTGAAACTGGATGGGAATTCATTTGTTGGTAATCCCGCATTGTGACCACAGTATTATCTGGTAGCTTCATTGTTGTAGTCTTGGACAAGCTTCTATTTCCACCAGATTGGTCAATTGGTCCCGCTTGAGGACTGTCAGGTTGCGCTTGACCACTGCTAGATCCCGCTTGAGAGCTAGAAGGTCCAGCTGAAGTAACTGAGGGTGTTACCTGACCTGAGCGAGATGATGAAGGTGTAGCTTGATCATTGTTGACTGGTCCACTTCCTTGATCTATATTCTGAGTGTTGTCCTCTGGAATAGCTTCGCCACTTGGATTGCTTACTTCTGGAGCCGAAGGTCGAGAAGCGCAACCACCATAATCGTCATAGTCACTTTCTATACATGTAGAAGTCGTAGAAGGTGGAGCTTGAGGAATGTGTGGAGAAGCTAGAGGTAGATCAGGGCTAACAAATGGATCGTCATTCATTTCCTCTGTGCTATCAAGTTGTCCTTCATCAAATTTCACATGAATACTATCTTCTTCCCTCTGAGTCCTCAGGTTGAGCACTCTATACCCCTTGTTAGCAGAAGCATAACCTAGAAAGCTAGCATCGTCATTCCTAGAATCAAATTTACCCAAGAGATCTTTCCCATTGTTATTGACGTAGCACTTGCAACCAAACACTCGTAAGTGAGAGATATTAGGTGTACGTCCTTTGAGCAACTCATATGGGGTTTTCTCTAGGATAGGCCTTAACAAGGCTCGATTAGTAACATAACATGTCGTGCTCACAGCTTGTGCCCAATAGTATGAAGCGACACCACTAGAGAGTAGCATTGTTCATGCCATCTCTTGTAGAGTCCTATTCTTGCGCTCAACAAATCCATTTTGCTTAGGGGTTCTAGGAATAGAGAAATTATGATCTATACCCCTTTCATCACAAAATGCTAAGAACTCTCCATTCTTGAATTCGGTTCCATTTTCAGAACGAATTGCACAAATGGGGAGCCTCAAACTCTTTTCTAAGAAAAGCGCATGAGTACGAAACTTTTCAAAGGTTTCGCTCTTGTCTTTTAATAAGAGAGTCCAGGTGTAGCGAGAATAGTCATCAACTATAACGAAAATTTAGCGATTACCTCCCTTACTCTGAGTATGTAGTGGTCCACATAGGTCCATGTGGAGAAGCTCTAGAGGAGCCTTGGTCTGCACTACCTTAATAGATGGAAAGGAGTTTCTTGTCGCTTTGGCCTTGGAGAAATCTGAGCATGAAGTCATGGATTCCACTTTGATGCGAGGAAGACCACGAACCAGGTCTTTGGACTAAAGCTTGTTAAGTAGATGTAGACTAGCGTGTCCCATTCTCTTGTGCCAAAGGCTGGTCGTCTCATCAAGTGTAGTGAGGCATAGGTTGCGCTTAGGGGAGTAGGAGTGGTCGAAAAGGTATGTGTTATCGATGTGCTTACCCTTTAGAAGTATCTCTTGATCAGGGCTGACCACTGCACATTCACTTGTGCTAAACCATACCTTGTTTCCCCCTTGGTCGCACAACTGGGCTACACTGAGTAGATTGAACCGGAGGCTCTCTACTAAATTCACATCTTTGATTTGTATTGACTTGTTTAGATGTGCACTGCCTCGAGCTTTGATTCTTCCCTGCTTCTTGTCACCGAAGGAGACGCTGCCTCCCTCCTTAGCTTGAAATGAGAGTAGTAATGTTGGATCGCCCGTCATGTGACACGAACATCCGCTGTCGATATACCACCTACTCTGCATTCCAACCTGCAAGCGAAGAAATCAATCTTTGATCTCCCAACAAAGCTTTTGCTTCGAGGGAACATTAGACATAACTATTGTTGAACTAGTCTTTTGGACTGGCTCATAATAGCTAGGATCATTTAAATCGAGCACTAACTGAGGTCTCGCTTCACGAAGCGCACCTCTGCATGCTGAAGCGCAATCGTTCTCGACAGGTGAATGTCGACGACGTGTACGCTTGCCCTCAGATTTAGCCATTGGCTTATAGGGCTTGTTTTTAGGACTTTTAGTTCCTCACACTCACGCCTATCGTGTCCATTTTTACCACAAAAAGTGCAGTAATGGTTACCTCTCACGTAACCATACTTCCCTTTTCCTGGACTAAATGGTGCTTTCTTCTCAAGTTTCATAGGTTGAGCAGGGGTGCGCGCTTGTTTCACATATAAGTGGTGCACTTTTTCCCCATGAAACCATTCTTTGGTTTCGGATGGTTGTTCCTCAAGAACATTGATTCTGCTTTTTAAATGAGAGTTTTCACTCTTGTAGGCAGTCAAGTCTTGTTCAAGTGACTTAAGCTTTTCAGAATAGTCACTTGTTTGAGGAAAGCTGGTATTAGAAGAGGACTCCTGGGGGTCATAGCCCAGTCCGGGTCCAGCTTTGACAAAGACTGTTTGAGAAATAGACCTTGCCTCTACTAGCTTAGTCAGGTCATCAAGCTTGGAGATAATCTGATCAAGCTTTACGTCCTTAGTTGAGTCAGAGTTTCTTTCCAACCCATTTCCATGACAACGCTCACAAGATTTAGAAAGGAGTTTGGGCCTGTCATGCAAACGTTTGGAAAGCTCAACTATCACTTCTTTTTTAGAATTAAGTTCAACCAGCTGTTCTCTAGCTTCAGTAGCTAGAGACTTGTGTTCAACCATCAATTCTCTTAAAAGGCAAACAAGGTTGCGCTTAGGTAAAATGTCAAGATTTAGATTTGCTACCTCTATTTCAGAACCAGAGTCTGAATCGAATCCTTCACCAGCCATCAAGCAAACGTTTGCTTGCTCTCCATCTTTAGAGTCTTTGTCTGACTCTCCCCAAAGCGTGACAAATGCTTGTTTAGGGGGCTGCTTGTTGGAGCTGGAGCTTGGATTCACCTTGGCATGAGGACACGCCTTGGCTAGATGTCCCTTCTCATTGCAATTAAAGCATGTAAAGTCCCAGACATCGCGCTGCTTGGCTGTTGGATCGCGCTTGAATCCACCTTGCCTTTTAAAGAATTTCTTCACTACCTTGGTCATCATGACGACATCTCTATCATCATCATCGTCTCCTTCGTCATCATTCTCTAATTTTTGTAGGACGCGAGAGAGCTTGAGCGCCATGCCCTTGGTTTCTCGTTCTGAGAGTTTCTCTTCATTATTCTTGATCTCTTGTACCTTGAATTTCCCTGCAAGCACAGAAATAGGCAATTCTCGAGTCGCTTTTGATTGGAGAAGAATTTGCTTGAGAGTAGCATACCTGGAATTCACCCCATGGATGAATGCCATTGAGTAATCCCAAGCTTTCTTTTCCATTCCAGCGGATAGCATTTTGTCATATAGAATTTGACATCGAGAATGGTAGTCAGAGACAAGCTCATTTTCACCCATTTTAATGGAGCAAAATTCATGGTTCAGCTCAAATAGTTGGTTGTCTTTCATATCCTCACTACCTGAATGCATGTTGATGATGGTTATCCACATCTCTTTAGCAGTGGGAAGAGACATTACCTTATCAATGTCTTTACGGGAAAGCACATTGAGGATGAGCTGACGCGCTTTGGCGTTTTTCTCCATTAGTTGATACTCCTTGGCTTCCCATTTGGAGTCATCTTTCTCAGCAATTATCTCATCGCCCTTGTCGATGATCTTCCAGCATTGATAATCTGTTTGATGGATATAATTATTTGTCATCGTTAGCCACCATTCTAATTCGCCTTCAATGAGTACGTGGGGCTTTGCGAGAGAGATTCCAAGGTTGAAGTTCGACATGTTCTTACTCTTCAAAATCCTTATGATTTGCAAAAAGGATTAGTGCAAATAGGTAAACCTGTAGCTTTTATACCAATTGTAGGTTCGTGTTTATTAAGCCACTATTGTTCAATGTCTTCTAAGGTTCATCAAGCCTTAGATGCGCTTCTCAAGTATATAATTGCGCTTTTATACTTGGAGATGCGCTTGACCTGTTTAGAACACTTAGTAATCGATTTACTAAAGTCCTGAAATGCAGAAGAGGTCAGACAACAATAAGAGCGCGCTTTAAGTGTTTAAAGCGCACTAAGATTTGCACACAAAGAGTTTCCAAACGGTGAGAACCCTAAGTCATTAATTGACTCGGGATAAAACTCACCACTACTTTGTATTGATAGAAGAAGGTTACAACTCTAGCTTCAACTCTCAAAGCTCACTCGTAAACTCTCTTCTTACAACACTTGAGTTCAGCTCTAGATCAATGGCACTTCATTCTCTCTGTTTACAAATGAGTCAACACTTAAGCTCTCCTAGCTTCTCTCTGAATTCCTCACTTTGTAACACCTAGAGTGAATGCTACAGTCCACTATTTATACACTCAACTTAAGATACAACCTCACTTAATTTCGTGTAACAAATTTAGACTTAGCAAGCTGCCACCTCATCAATCCGTGCGCCTTGATCAAATTGCTAGAGATAATCAACAGCTTGGATTAATTTGGTTTTGTTCTTCAACTAGTTGATGTACGCCACATCAGCAATCCGTGTCCCCTGCGCTAACTAACTCCTCCACGCTGGTGATCCCTGGATATGCGTCTCAAAGACATTCAAGTTCTTCACACCTCTTGTGCACACAACTTGAATTCTCCCGCTCACCAGCCTTCCCTTGCATTTCGGCAGCTCTCTTCTGCGACAGCGTACACCCTGTGCTATAGTGGAACCTCGTGATCAACATTTCTTCAACTTCATTCAAGCGTATCTTCTATGCCTTAGAAGCTCTCCTAAACTCACTTCTGGACTTAAATGGGATTATTCAACACCGCTTGCGAAACTTGCTTTCTTCGCTTGGTGTTAAGCGCAACTGAGGCCAGTCGAAGCGCATCTCTAAGTGACTTAAGCGCATCCCAACAGATATCACAATAACTTGGAAAGCTTAAAAACACTAAGAGATTAAACATATTAGTTTATTATCATCAAAACAAAGAGAAATAGATTAAGCTTTAATAAGACTATCAAAGCTCAACTAAGAATTTCCATAGCTCAAGCAATCCGCGAGGTTAGTTCCTGAGGTTTTGTTCTTTGCAGAACATTAACTCAATTCTATCGGTGTGATCCTATTCTAATATTCCACGTTATCCTTGTAACAAAGGTATCAGAGTTCCAGACCTTTCTCGGCAGCAATGGCGGAAACACGGCGTCAACAAGAACTCAGAGATGTAACTGTGAAAGAGATTAAGGCATCCTTTATTCATCAACTCCAAGGAGTGGAATAGAAGATGGCGGCTCACTTTTCTGATCAAAATGCCAAGATCAACAAGAATATAGCTGATTTGTTCGAGGCTTTGCGCTTGCACATGGCGGTCACCACAGATCGGAATCTTGGATCGGATCAAAGTCCTTCGACTTCATAACAAACTCATCCACCAGTGGTGAATGAAACCTTTTGTCAAGGAAGATTCAATCCGGCGAATGGTTACTCTGGAATAACCAGACTTGCAAAGCTGGATTTTCCAAGGTTTAACGGCAACAGAATTAAAGAATGGTTGTTCAAAACCAAACAATTCTTCATGATCTATCATACGCCAGAGGAACTCAAGGTCGGCCTGACATCGATTCGTTTTGACGCACAGGCGGTGACATGGAGTCCACCATTCAAACACCGACAGGAGCCACAATCGTGTCCGATTGGCCGACTTACAAGAACCTGTTGAAGGAAAGGTTTGAGGAAATCTTAGATGATCCGATTGCGGAGCTAAAGGCATTACAAGAAACTAAAGGAATTGTCGAGTATCACGACAAATTCGAGTTGATCAGAACTAGAGTGATACTACCGGAGGATTCGGTGAGCGCATATTTGGCCGGACTTCGCACAGATACTCAGATGCATTTGTGGATGTTCCAACCAAAATCGACCAGGGAATGTCTATTGCTTGGGAGACTTTATGAGAAGGCACATCCTCGGAAACCATGGCAGCTGTCTAAAGGATTTACAGCAGCTTCATCGGCAAAAGGTCTTTTGTCAAATCCTAAAGTGTTTGAGAGCAAACTTCCAGCAACACCAGCTCTTGACAAGGAGAATCCCCAATTTGCTCCCCGGAAGTTTCTCACATCAGAGCAAATGAATGACCGGCGTGCTAAGGGCTTATGCTATTATTCTGATGAACCATATACATCGGGACATCAATTCAAACACAAGAAATCACAACTCTACCTGTTGGAGTGTGACAAGGAGGAATCTTGTGAAGATACTGAAGAAGGAGAGATGGTGGAGCAAGATTTCCAAATTTTTATTAATGTTCTAGTCGGAACTTCAGACTACAGAACAATGCGTGTCAAAGGACTTTATGAGAAGAAGCCAATGTTCATCCTAATAGATTCAGGAAGCACACACAACTTCTTGGATCAATCTACGACCATCAAGATGGGGTGCAAGATCCAGGAAATTAGCAATACAAAGGTTTCTGTAGCAGACAGAAGCACTTTTGCAGTTTATGGTAAGGTTTCAGACTTCACTTGATCATTTCAAGATAGAAGTTTCACAGCTGAGTTCATGGTCATTCCCTTGGGATGTTGCGACATGGTTCTAGGAATACAATGGTTAGAGACATTGGGGCCGATTACATGGGACTTTAAAAATCTGGTAATGAAATTCAAAATCAACTATAGGAAGTTGGTGTTAAATGGGATCAAAACAGGCACTATAAGAGATGTTCGAGCTAAGAATCTGTCTAAATGGTTTGAATCTGGGGATCAACTAGCAATGATTTGTGTTAGTCAGGTACACAAAATGGGAGAGACGGAGTTGTACAACGTCTCTTCAGAAACACCTTTGATAACTATTCCGGCGGAAATTTCCGACGTCCTAGCTCAATTTCCTGATATCTTTGACGCTCCTGCAGGTTTACCACCATTCAGACAAGGCCACAATCACAGAATTCCACTATTGGAAGGCTCAAATCCAGCCAATCAAAGACCATATCGGTATGTTATCCACCATAAGAATGAGATTGATAGTATGATTCAGGACTTGCTCAAACATAGCACAATTAAGAATAGCTCGAGCTCCTATGCATCCCCGGTCATTTTGGTGAAAAAGAAAGACGGGACTTGGAGTTTATGCGTGGACTATAGAGGCTTGAATAGAATCACGGTTAAGGATCGCTTCCCTATTCCTTTAATCGATGATTTAATGGACGAATTGGGTGGATCACAATCTATTCCAAGATCGATTTAAGAGTTGGATATCATCAAGTGCGAATGGAACCAGAGGACATTCACAAGACGGTGTTCAAAACTCACTCAGGTCATTACGAGTATCTTGTGATGCCTTTTGGGTTAACTAACGCCCTGACAAAGTTCCAGGGATTGATGAACTCAGTTTTTCGATAGCTCTTGCGCAAATCAGTATCTTGATTTACAACAATTCTCTCGAGAATCATACTAAACATCTCAGTGAAATATTTAGTTTTCTGAGGAAGCGTCGTCTTTTTGCTAAACTGAGTAAATGCGCATTTGCAGCGTCAAGAGTTGAGTACCTTGGGCATTACATATCTGCGACAAGCATAGCAACTGATCCAGAAAAGGTAAAGGCAGTTTGTAATTGGCCAACTCCAACAAACTTGAAGCAGCTCAGAGGGTTCCTTGGTCTCGCGGGTTATTATAGGCGGTTTGTCAAAAACATCGGAACCATAGCAAGACCACTGAAATTATTAACTAATGAAGCTGCCATAGCTTTTGTAGCTTTGAAAAGTGCCTTGTGTGAAGCTCCAGTTTTGGCTTTGCCTAGGTTTGACAAGCTGTTTATAATTGAAATGGATGGCAGTAGCAAGGGTATAGGCGTTGTCTTGATGCAGGAAGGCCACCCTCTCGCTTACATCAGTAGGCACTTAAAAGGAAAGTAACGATCTCTGTCAATATATGAGAAAGAGCTCTTGGCGGTTGTGTTCGCTGTCCAAAAGTGGAACATTACCTGTTAAATGACCACTTTGTCATTAGAACAAATTAACGAAGCTTGAAGTTTCTACTTCAGAAGAGGTTGAACTCGTCCATCCAGCAACAAGGGATGTCGAAGTTGCTTGAATTTGACTATGAAACTGTCTACAAAGAAGGCAAAGAGAACCACGCTGCAGATGCTCCATCTAGGATGGAGGGAGCAGACATACTGAACATGTCACTGTCAATTGTTGAGTGTGACTTATTGCAACAGATTATGAATTCCTACGCTATGGATCCCTCAATTCAGTCCATCATTGATGATATGAAAACCAAGCCAGATAGCCATAAACACTATACTTGGTGCAAGGACATACTCCACAGGAAGAGTAAGCTTGTTCTCCCTAATGTTCCATCAATTCGCTCATCTATTCTTGCTTGGTTGCATAGTTCCGGAACAGGTGAACATTCTGGAAGAGGCGCCACTCACCAACGTGTGAAATCTCTCTTCTACTGGAAAGGCATGTCGAAAGATATTCAAGCTTTTGTTAGAGCTTGTGATGTATTCCAACGATGCAAATAGGACACAGCAGCATACCCAGGCCTCCTTCAACCATTGCCCATTCCTGAAGCTACATGGCAGGATCTTTCCTTGGATTTCATAGAAGGCTTCAGCTGGCAAATAAATGATCTTGGTAGCGGTAGATCAACTCAGCAAAGCGGCTCATTTCATAGCACTCAATCATCCCTACACCGCAATCACAGTAGCTCAAGCTTACCTTGACAACGTTTTCAAACACCATAGGTTTTCCATGTTCATTAACAAGTGACAGAGACAACGTATTTCTAAGTGAGTTTTGGCAAGAATTATTCACCAAACAGGGCGTTAACCTCAACTTTTCGAGCGCCTATCATCCAACAATCGGATGGACAAACGGAGTTCGTGAATCGTTGTCTTGAAACATACCTCTGTTGTATGTGCAGCGACCGTCCTCAGGTCTGGAGTAAGTGGTTGCCGTTGGCGGAGTTCTGGTACAATACAACTTTACATAGAGCCACTTAATTAACTCCTTTCGAAGTGGTTTATGGGCAAATGCCGCCACAATACCTGTTATATCTTCCAGGAGAATCGAAGGTCGAAGCAGTGGCCAAGTGTTTGCAGGAACGCCAAAACATGATACTGATTTTGAAGTTTCATCTTCTTCGCGCTCAGCATCGTATGGAACAATACTGTAATTCACATCGTACTGATAGAAGATTTGAGATCGGCGATTGGGTTTTCGTTAAGCTCTAACCCTATCGGCAACACTCACTGGTGCAACGGTCAAATCAGAAATTGACGCCGAAATTTTTTGGCTCATTTAAAGTCATTGACAAATGCGGAGAGGTGGCTTACAAGTTGGAATTACCAGCCTCTTCTACCATTCACCCTGTATTTCATGTCTCCCAGTTGAAACAAGTGGGCCATGCCACTTCATCCTCTGTATTACCCAATTTAGTCTCTGATGTTCTTGTTCGTGAACCAGAACTCATCTTGGAGATGAAAATGGTGATCGACAAGGCAAGGCTGCTACAATGGTGCTTGTCAAGTGGACTAACGAGCCTCCGGAAGAAGCTACTTGGGAGCTTTTCTATGATCTCAAGCACAGGTTCCCGGAATTACAGACTTGAGGTAAAGTCTTCTCCGGCGGGGAAGATTTGTTGTAGGAATTCTACAACAAACTGATGACGTGGTAGAAGTTAGTTAGGATGAAGCTGTAATCTGTTAGAACTTTATATACGAGACTACAACTTCTGCAATTGTCATTCATCAATCAAAGCTTCTTTTCCATTTGTCTTCCACTAATTCTCTGGAATCCTATTCTGTCCATTGCCCGATTGCGATTCCATAGCTCGAGCAATCCGCGAGGTTAGTTCCTGAGGTTTGTTCTTTGTAGAACATTAGCTCAATTCTATCAGTGTGATCCTATTCTAATCTTCCACGTTCCCCTGTAACATAAACAGATATTGCTAAACATCTCTAGGAAACTATCTGCATCTTTCATTCCCTGAAAGGGCACATTTACTTGATTTTTTCAGACAAAAAGGCACCAGGCAAAAACAAATAGATTTTGAGTTTGCAAACCTTGAGATAGATTAGAAGCTGGCCTATATAAAGACATGAAAAAAGCAACACATCAGCACTCAGTTTTGAAGTGAAACTCGAATTTCTACAAAATGGATGTGACCCTAATGGAGTTATCAGCAGAACCAGTCAAGAATATGGGCAAAGTTGGATGCCAATCCACAGTCGTTACAGCTGAACTGTGTGGTAGTGTCTTCAAGCTGTTTCCATAACCACGGACCTGGAATGGATACAGCATAAGTAACATGTTCATGTGCAGGAAACAAGCCATACTACTCGAAGTGGAGAAATTACCTGGTACATGGGCGATCTTACAGAATCAGAAGTCACCAATAGCCTCCTTCCATCCGAATCCAAAGCCATTTCATGTCTGTAATTTTTCGATATTTCGGGAATGTGGAACCTATGGAATGGAACACACACAATGTTACTTGAGCTCACAATACATAGAAAATTCTCGAGATAATACTTCTGCGAGAATATTACACAACAAATAACTGAGAAAACAATGCAAGTCTTCTTCTTTTCACTGGTGTATCAAGAGTAATCAATTAACTTAATTTCGTCAACTTACATCAACTTAGTTAATTCCTTTAAAGATCAAGTATGAAAACGTTGTTACCTACTACAATCCGTTTGCCAAAGAACACGGCCTTGGTTTTGTAAGCTCCACTCAAAAACCTGAAATAACAAGTAACATTTTATATAGTTGACAAAGATATGATTGCGAAATGCAAAGTTAATTCCTAATCCTATTTGATTTGTTTAAAAGCACTTGCCTTTCCATCTGATCCTAAACTGAAAATGCTGGTCTCATCAGGCCCAAAGAGGATAGAGCTTATGGCTGAATCATGAGCAGGCCAACCTGTAATTTGTAGACCTGCAGACATATCTTATGGTATATAGGTCAAGGAAAAAATGCTGATTTCCCTTGATTAAAATTCAGTATTGCTATTTTAGCCTCTTTGATGATGAATTATATCTGATATTAATCGAACATTAGGATACCGAACATATGAATCATGCCATCAACAGCAGAAGCTGCTAGGATTTTTCCATTGTGATTGAAACAGAGAGATGTGATTGCTGGCGGATCTTCACCAAGAGGAAGAACTGTCTTCAAATAGATGAAAATTGAGCATAGTGAGGAACTATCTCAGTCAATACTCATGGCATGCTTGAATGAATAAAGGCATACCATAGCCTTCCATAATTTCATGTTCCAAACAGTCAGTGATGCAAATTCTCCTGTTTCAGTACTTTTTGATCCAGATCTGGAAATACAAGAATGATGAAGTAAAGGAATAATAGATAAAAGAACCTCCATGCGGTAAGAAGAAACAAAGTCTAAGGAATCGAGTGGTGACTATATGATGCTTCAAACATGATCAGAAATAAACCAAAAATTCTACCAACTCTACTGTTGTCCAGATAATCATGGTCAGAAAATTTATTCGGGTACAAAATTTTGACAAAACCCGCTTTATAGCAAGGTACAGCAAAAGAATATTAGAGTCTGCTTAAGAGTGCCACATCTTCCGATTAATGAAGCATTTTAAACGGTTTTAATATCTTAAAATATAAGCATGATGAAGTTGCCAGATCTGGTACTAACAACATGAATGTTGTGGAATGTGTGTAGCATTCATTGAGAAACAATAATGAATATAACCAAAATTTTGATACGAACCCAACTCAACTTACCAGTCAGAAATTCAGTCAGTTATTTTATTTAGGAGTTTAATTGTTTTTATTAATTATTTCAGATTTAACTATCTTTAATGATTGAGTTATTTGCATTCCCTGATTTCTAGCAGTTACCCCTCTAAGTATGTTAGTGGGTTAGTGGATAGATGGTAGTTTACTGCCTATATATTTCCCTTCAGACAGATTCGTAGTTTCATCATTGAATATATGAAAAGAGTCAGTAGAGTGTTCTACTGAATTTCCTCTAAGTCCTAACAAGTCCTTGAGTGGTCGTACCAAATTTGAAATAATTAATCTAGATATATTGGATCAAGAATGATAACTTTTGTAGCACAAAATGTACATCAGCTAGTAAGTATTAGAAGTAACAATTATTAATGATATAGTCACTGCACATTTGAAAGGGTAAGGATATTACCTTCCAGATGCAGCTGCAGAAACAAAAACAGGTTCAACCGGGCTGCATTTAATATCTAAAATCCTGTAGAACAAAAATACAAATTTTTAAGCAGCGGAGTCAAAGAACAAGACCAAGTTCCAAGAAATATACCTTGGATATGAATCATCTGTATTCAAATCACAGACAACTCGCTTTGCATCAACATTCCATGCTTTAATCCCAGCATCAGCAGTACCTATGAGAAGCTTTTGTTGACAAGAAACATGTTCGTTAAAATACATAAAAGAACAAAAAAAAAACATTCACTTCAACAATATGGATAAAGTATAAAATAGCTCAGCAGTTGACTGACCAGTCGATCAGATTTGGATTCCCAGTCAAGTGACAAGACCTCGGCCCCGCAATAGATGGTGGCATTTCTTGATGAAGGGGTAGAAGAGTCATATGTCCATATCCTTTACAATTTTTTGCAAGAAAAATTAAGGAAATGGTCATCATGCAAAATCTTCACCCTTGAAAAGGGATGAATTAATAGTTGGAAACAGCAATGACATCAGAAGTACTTAAGGATTCATGTAAATAACAAAAAATATAAAAAGAAAGCAGAATGTTATGCATATAAATCAACTCCAGCATTGTACATGTAACAATTTATTATACATTATCTATGAGTTGGAAGAGTGTCATGCCTAACACCAAACTATGGTTAGTTTTTGAAGATTAGTTATGTCGCGACGAGTCTACTAAATTAGAATCATGACAGCTTAGCAAGTCTCGTGCAATTGGCTCAAATTTCAATAATGTAGATGAGTATGCTGAATGAGAGTTATGGCTTATATTCAGAAGACTCGATTAATGATGTAAGTAATGTAGAAGAAAAGATCCTCTTAAAAAACAACAAGTACATGAACTTTATTTGTGAAGATTTCAGATGTCCATCAACAATAATATTCTACATATTAGACACAGGGAAAAGATAAGGATAGTATGGTGGCTACTGGATTTGAACTATGCTCACATATTCGAGAAAAAATCCCTAAAATGAACAGGAACTTGTGTTTAATATAGAAAAGATCTACATTAAACTCCTAAAGCGTATCCACATAGTATGTAATTTCATTTTTTAATCGATCTGCATTGAACTTACACATTGAAAACTAAGAGAACAGTAATTGGGACCAACCACTTTCCACTCAGCAGCAAGTAGAACTCGTAATCTGATATTTTATTCAAATCATGTCTGATCCTTTTACAGATTACCACATACTATCACTACATTTGGAAATAAATTAATGCCTACTAACATTAAGGAAAACAGACAACAGGGTCAGAGGATAAAAAGTCAATATAACAGAACTGATAACAGTGGTTTTACATTTGAAAGTAACTTTTGGAGTTTTAACAAAAACAAAACTGCATATAATAAACCTTCTACCTATTTATGTCCACAATCGACATGAACTTCAAGCGCAGTATTTGATCCTAAAATGTACCTGACTGTTCCATCAGCAGAAGCACTGGCAATATTGTTTCCAGTAGCAGAAAACCGAGATCTACTAATCGGACCTGTATGGCCCAGAAAAGTCTCCTAACAATATCACACCATTGTGTTATATGAGCATAAAACGTACCGATTAACTTCAAACATACAGCACACATGTGAGTAAAAATTCGCCATATTTACCTGGAAGTTAACCTTTACTTCTGAAAATTCTTCATCCTCCGTTCTTGATCCTTCTTCTGTCAATATATGTAATGTGTAAATGAAGACCACTAGAAACTTTTAACAAGATCCTAATTTCTTTAATCTACTTGATGAATCACATCATAGACAGTCCATTAGGATACGCAATACAGATTTCAATGCCATGATAGAGATCAAAGATAAAGCATACAAATACAAATACAAATACATCCTCCTAGAGCCATTAATGTACAAAATTGAGCAGAATAATTAACTGGAAGAACAGAAGTAAGAGCACAAAAAGTAATGATATGGAAATTTTAAGAGAACATCCAGAGGTTGCTGCATGATATCAACATAAAACTAATGCATGAGTTAATGTATTGAACCACTTCCATGTAAACAATGTGGCAAAGAAACAATCTACTGACTATTCTGGGCTTTATTTTCTAGGGCATCAGTAAATGCATTGCAATGTATCAGCAAAACCTTTACCTATTATTTCAAGTTGAAATGTGAGCAAGAGTAAGAAAGCTATATGTCTCTTGAGCTTGTAAGATTTTCCTATACATAGTTCAGTGTGATTCAATTTCTGAAGTTAATTCCTTCACTTAAGAACTTGATATCTCTAATTTCATTGGAGAAGGATTACATGACAAAAATATAGGTAATTCCTTAATTATGGAGCACATAGTATGAAGATGAATTGAATCCAAGCCCACTCATTTTCCAAGTTACCACCAATTGTGATTATAGAGCACAACAATTAAACATGATTTACAAGGTGAATGGAGTAAAAGTAAAACAGACTAATTACCTCCATTATAAAATCCAAAGCTGGAAGCATCATAGGTATTGTCACTTTTGTCATCTTCGATAGATGGATCTACCGAGCCAAGGCCTACACTATCTGAACTCATATCTAGTGAAGTTGCAGCAATTTCTGTCACACTTTCTCCTCTATTACTAGTTGCAGAAAAATTATTAGAAGGGACAGCATCCAAAATTGATCTCCTTTCAGGAATTACACTTTCTGTAATTGCTGATGTGTTGCTTCTTGAACTGTCTGCCTCCTTCTTCAAGGTGTTATCACTGAATTCATTATACGATAAATGTCAGTAAGATTTTATTTTATTTGCTATTTGTGTTGCACACCCTTATAGTCAAAGAGAATATGAAGGCAATAGCAAATTTCAAGTAAATATAGTTAACAGCAATAGATAATATCACACACTACCTTCTGAGATGTCGTAATTGAGCATCCTTTTCCTCTAAAACAGTCTGCAGCTGTGTTAACTTGAGATTGAGTTGCTTAATGTCTTTCCTGAGACGACTAATAGTATCCTTCTCAGAGCTAATCTTCAGCAAGGCAGGGATGCGTGAAAAAGATTAAGGAAACATGCCCATGTACATGTAGTTCACTTGATGTGCATAAACCTAATGATATGGGGTGCTAACATCTATGCAAGTACCAGGTAAACATATGGAACTCATTATGAACAGTACTAAGACTCTCCTTATTCATTTATAGATTTTGATGTTTTGTCTTGGCATATTATATTCATTAGAGCATGCAGCCTCATAGTAGAATTATAGGATATGGGAACCGTTAAAGATCATACTCAGGAAGTTCCTAACAGAGAGATGCAATGCATCAAACCAATCCTTTGAAAAGTAGATGCGAAATCGAGGATCTGTGCTTGGGTTTTTTAAATATGGAATGGCTGCAAACAAAATTAAGAAACGGACATTAGTTAGCATTAGAATCAAGTGCGCTTCAGATGAGGAAATTTTGATTTCAAACTCACCAAACCACGGAGTCCAATCGTTTCCTTTCTGTATCAAATCATTTCCAATCATCTCGAAGAACTTGACAACACAGTCTATCTTCCCTGACCGTACTGCATGTACAATATAACAATGGAAAATGGAAACCTCTAATTTTGATAGTGTGGTAGCAAGTACTGTCTCAGAGGAAGAAAAGCACTGCTTGAAGAAAGTAAGAAGGCCAACCAATTTTTCTGCTTGAAACTGAGGAATATAAACAGTGAAAATTAGATCTAATATCTTGTCGACCTGAAATTCTTTTCCAACATCGGTGCGTAGCTCGGAATCAAATGCTTGTAGCGTCCTTGTAAATCCTCTAAAGACAAGAAATTCTTTAATAAGCTCCTCAGCATACAGCATATTTTCCATTCTGGTCGCACTATGCATATAGAAAGAGAGGACCCAAATGACGAAACGCGAAGAGGGAGGAAGAGGAACGACGAAATTGAGAGGAGGGGAAGAGGAAGAAGAAATCCCCAAATCAGGCTTGGTTTTAAATAATTAATTCTCACTATAAGCTGGCAGATGTGCTTCGGGTAAAGTCGCATAATTAAAAGCTAATCTCTCGTTAATGGCATTCTTACACTTCCAGAAACCATTTTCCTGAATGGATCTAATGGCATTCATAAACACTTCCAGAAACCATTTTCTTGAACAGATCATGATCTGTTACTGAATCAATCGGTCAAATCTAAAATAGGAATGGGGTTGTATTGAGTATCAACCAAACCTGTTTTAAACACTTCTAAGTTGTAATTCTAAAAAGCCTCCCTAAACTCTAGGCGGCACCTTAACCTTCCGATTATGATTTTTTTTTCTAGGTGTAGAAAAAAAATGGTCCGCCTAGGCGTTACGTTTTTTTTTCTAGGCGGGGGTATGCGTTCATTTTTTTAAAGGAATATGCGTTCTTATTTTGGTTAAAAGTTTAAAATCAATCTCATCTTCTCTTTCGTACTATGTCTCTGCCTCTCACCTCTCACCCTTATCACTCTTAACTGAGAACTTTTTCATCCCTACTACCTCCCACTCCATCTCGTCATGTCGTCACCTTTCATCCTACCAGCTGCCTCTCACCTCACCTCACCTCTTGTCCCGCCTCTCACCCTCGTTAGGCCCTCCCTGCCCCTCTCCCTCGTACTGCGGCCAACGTCCACTAAGAGCCTACGACTGCAACTATGACTTATGGATAATTATTTAATATTACTTACATTGAAACATGTGTTGAAAACTATATGATTTTTGCTTGTTCTGTTCTTGTAGATCTTCTTTATGACGAATACTATAAAGTCTATGAGTTTTGGATGATTAATGAGCAAATTATATGATTATATTAAAATTACATAGTTAAATCATGAATTACTATGAAAATTATGAATCAGTATATTTCAATTTAGTTTTTCATATAAGAAAATTAAATTAAAATATAAAAAATAAGTGTTATAATATTGATCCGCCTAGGTCCCGTCTAGGCGCTAGGCCCCCCCTCACCGCCTAATACCTGTCTAGCATTTTTAGAACACTGGTTATAACCACTTTGATAACCATGCATCACTCTAGTTGTCCGGGCACATAGGTGAACGGTTGAAGAGGGAGAAGTATAAGAATTTTACCTCCTAGAAACTGATTTTCTGAAATTTATAATTTATGGTTAAATTGTGAAATCATGTCAATTTAACATTTTTATTTTGTTTGGTTGGAAAGTCCATAAAAATTTATGTTTATTTACTGTTATAACCCTATATATAAAAGTTAAATAATTAGTTGCGTTCGCGCTCATTTATTAATAAAAAAGATATTAGTAGTTTTGATCCTTAAACTTTTTTCACACAAGCAAGACAACAAAGAGGTCAATTCCCATTAGCACTATTAAGAATACTAGTTCCTTAAGAAATGATACACGTCGATATATGAGGACCTTATAGTGGCCCATATATAATGGAATCGTTTCTTTTTTACTATTGTGGTGATTTTACACGCAATACATGGACTTATATAATGCTTCATAAGAGCAACTCTTCTAGCATTTATGTAGTCCTTTGTCTTTTATATGGATAAGCAATTTGCAACATCTATAAAGGTCATGTGTAGCAATAGCATTTCTGAGTTTTGTAGTAAGGTCGTCATGGATTTTTATGCTCAGCGTGATATTGTCATCATCAATGTTCTTGCTTTGCCATATCCCAGAAGAATGACATGGTTGAATGCATGCATAAATATCTTCTCGAAACAGCTCGAGATCTATTATTTAGGCCTCACTTGTCCACAACTAATAACGGAGAGTGCACCCTTCATGCTACGTTTCTCATAGAACGATTCACATTGTCTTTCATTGGATTCAAAATTGTCAGAATTTACATTCTGAAAAGTGTTCTTTGATGTTTTGGTAATAACAAAACTCATTACACTTGATGGAGTAGTCGTTTATGTGATTGCATATTATAAACTCATGGAACAAGTGGAAAGGGACATGAAGGCTACTGTTTCAGAACTCTATCAAAATAGCCTAAGAAACAGTGTTGAGAAGGCTTGAAAAATCAAGTTCAATGTTATGCAATAGCTGAAGAAGTGCCTTGGAACAACACGTGGATGGAAGATGCTTTGCGCTGAAGGAAGGGCGCATCTCCCCTGCAGCTCCATCACTTATATATGGAGCGCGTGCCAGCTGTTTCATTAATAACGGAACATCTTCCTTAATGGCCAAGATGAGATCAAATCTCCTCCAAATCATTTAGTTACATTATAGGAGATTTTATCTTAGGAAATAATATATTTATATTATATGACCGGTTACTATTTATGTGTGATCTCGTGAATAGGGTTAACTATTTGAGATCCTCATTCCTCTTAGAATATAAACAGACTATTTGTATCTCTAGGCTAAAGGGTGTACATACACAGGAAAAACATGAACACTTTGAAGAAGACGAAGTTAGCACCTTCTTGTTCAAGCTATGGGGTAAGAGCTTGAATGTTGGTAAGGAGGTTTGAATTAGACTGGGAGGTATTATTGTTGTTCCACATTAGAATTTAGGTGCTTGTGGTGTAACAAGCTAGAGATCTGAATTGTTATTGTGTAACATTGAATATAATAGAAGTTGATTCGAAATCCTGCTAGGAAACCTAAAGGTAGATGTTTTACTTCAAGTAGCTTGTTGGCTATTGAAGGTTTCCTCTCTAAATATTGTATTTGTATTAACGTACCGCTTCAAATGTTTCCTGTTAAGTGTTCCATTATTAAGTGTGTTAAACTGCATATCTTATATTCTGTTTCTCAAGGCACAACTTTGCTGGTCCTTGTTCTAACAAACTCGATTCAACAATTGATATCAGAGCAGGTTTTATCTAGATCGTGTGTTACTTGCAGTTTATCTTAATAGGTGAAGTGTCTCTCTCTGCTCTAAGCATCGGAAACGCCAATAACAAGTCACCATTGCTTGAGAAGGGACGGTAATGAGTAATGATTACTAGTGCTTGCAAGTAATCATTCTCGGTAATCTTCCCATTACCGATCTGGATAAGAAGCTTCTCAAACTCAAATGGGAACCTAAAGATTTGAATGTCACTAAGAGAAATTCCAGAGTTAACATGTGCATCAGTACTGCTCTAAGTCAATAAGATAATGAGAAGTTGAATTCATGTGCAATAGCCACTACCAAATGGAAGAACTTGGGGGAGATGTATATGGGAAGTAATGATACGAGGAAGCTGGACTGCTTCTGTGACAAGAGAGACTTCTACAGCTTCAAGATGGAAGAAGAAGAGATTGTGTATGCTTATCAAGCCAGGTTCGAGGTTGTTACTCGCGCTTTGAGCATTCATTGTGGCATGCCATGCCGTCACAAGATGACTAAGGCTAGTTTCAATGAAACAACCAAAATCGATTCTCTAATGTTCCGTGAGTCTTCAACCAGATAGAAAAGTATGGTAAGGAAGATGGAGAGGGAAGGTCCGGAAATAATAGGACTATGGATTTGATGGTGGAAAAAGCCATTGAACTGATTGAAAACGACGACGATGAAGATGGCTCTTGCTTTGATCCCAAGCTAAGCTTGATCACCAAGTCCTTCAAATGATTGTTGGAGAGAACGCATAAAAGGATCCAAGAGAAAGGAGAGTTGAAGAATGTTGAGTGCTATAACATTATGCCAATAAATGTCCTAAGGAGAAAAAGGACCTCATCAATGGAGAAAAGGAGGCCTTTGTTGTTGTTTGGGGTGATTTTGATGAGGATGTTGATCTTGAAGCCTAGTGTGGACCAATGTGTGTCATGGCTATTAATGTTGTTGATCCTTCTCCGTTAAGGAGAAGGGAAAAGTGATGAATTAAAGGTGGTATATATATAGTGTATGATCATGTCATATGACAAGCAATGCCAAAGAACTCACCTCACTTCAGATTCAAGTCAAGGGAAGTGGGTCCTTATAGATAAGAGACAAAGAGAAATCATTGACACTGGAAATTCCATGTTGAATGAAAGAATAAAGGTCTCAAATTTCAATCTTGTTAATGAACTTGGTTTTAGGTTGCTTAGTATTTCGCAGGTTGGTGACCAAGGGAACAACAATATGTGCCATGTGATGAACATTTACACTAAGAAAATCACTTTAAAGGGTGTGAGGAACAATGATGTTTACGTTGTTGATAAAAGCTTCATCTCTGATCAATCTAGGTGTCTTTCTACAACCCAAGATGAAACCATTATGTGGCACAACCATATCAGCCATGCAAGTCCTATAAGAGCTCATAAGCTTCAAGCCAAAGCGCTTGTAAGGAGGAATCCATCCATCAAGTCTGATATCGGTCACTTATGTGATGATTCCGTGAGAGGAAAGCAAACCAGGACATCCTTTTCCTCAAAGCAATATGTTTCCACTTCAAGACCCCTTGAACTGATCCATATGGATCTCTGTGGCCCAATAAGAGTGAAAAGTCACTCTAGGAGCAAGTATGTGCTCGCAATTTTGATGATTACTCACGCTTTACTTGGACTATGTTTTTGTCTTCCAAAGAACAAGATTTTCCTATATTCAAAGCCTACATTAAGCGTATTGAGAAGAATCCTAACTTGAAGCTAAAAGAAATCAGATCTCACCATGGAACAGAGTTTGAAAACATTCAATTTATTGAATTATGTGAAGAGCATGGGATATCTCATGAGTGTTCTTCCCCTAGGATGCCACAATAAAATGGTTTGGTAGAATGGAAGAATAGAACTCTTGAAGATATGTCTAGATCCCTCCTGACTGAAAGCAAGCTTCCAGTGAGTTTCTGGACTAAGACAATCAATAATTCATGTTAATTATATTCGCAACCGAGCACTGCTTCGCCCTATTCTCAACAAAACTCCATACAAGCTCATTAGGAACAAGACTCCCAATATGCCACACCTTTGTGTCTTTGTATGCAAATGCCTTTGTCCTCACTAATGGTAAGGAAAACTTGGGAAAGTTTGACTTAATGAGTGATGAAGGCATTTTCCTTGGATATGTAATGATAGTGTGGCATATAAAGTATTGAACAAGAGAGCACGAAAAAATGAAAAAAGTGTTCATGTGGAATTTGATTAGGCTACTCCTGGTAAATCAAGTGATATCGACTGAACGAACCCAGTTGGTACTGAGTTTCCTCATATATAAAGGGAAGAAGATGATGATGGTCCTTCAGATTATAAAAGAAGATCACCATTGACAATGAAATTGAGGAATACTCTGCTCCCTTCATCGTTCCAGAGTTAGCTGAGCAACAAGATCCAGGAACATCAGGTATATCTTATAACATAACCGTTCCTTCCCTTGATACAGATGATTATGAGCTACAAACAGAAGTGAAAGGCATAGATGAGGATACATCACCGTCCGATGAAGTTGTCCCTCATGACACAACTGACATTGTTTCACAACATGCGTCCCAATTGACCTCTAACAATTCTCTAAGGACCGCACTATCTGGAAAATAACTTCTTTTGGAGAAAAAAAGTTTGGGATCTCATTTTTCTACCTTCTTCTTCTCCAATACGTTCATCTCTCTTGTTGAACCTAAGTCTATCAAAGAAGATCCCACTGAGCCTGACTGAATTGTTGTTATGGAAGAAGAGTTGCACCAGTTTGAAAGGAACAAGGTGTTGGTTTGAGCTAGAGTGTGTAACTAGCTAGCTCAAATATTCCGCTTGTTTTGATGATGATAAACCTAGGTATTTGATATCCATTTTGTGTGAAAAGATTTTCAGGTATAGCTTGATGAGTTATAAGAGTAGATTTGACACAAGCGGACTGGATGAGTCCACGAGGAGACTAGCTTGAGGCCTAGCGGGGAAAGATGAATCTCGCCAAGGCAGAATAAGTGATGAAGTGAAAATAAAGTGTTAAAGAGAAGAGATATAAGATGAAAGGACTAGCTTTAAGAGAGAGAGAGAGAGAGTCGCGGTAAAGCTAGTGGATTGCGCTTCTATGTGAAGAGAGAAGATACAAGCAATGGAGAAGAAAGAAAGAATCTATACGAGGAATCCTACACCAGCGCATAGAGGATTTGTTCAAGTGAAGGGAAGGCCTAGAAGCTAAGGATATGGGAAATGGAAACAACATGAGTTTGTTAGGATTTCTACCTATGGATAGTGATGAACGGAGATTGCCAAGCTGAACAAATCAGGGACGCGCTACGGGTGTGGATCGGATTACCAACAGGGGCAAAGCTATTAGAATCAAGTGAAGAAGCACAAAGCGTGTAGAACCGTTGATGCATTCCAGGAGCGCAATGATCACATGGATCGTTGAGGTGGACTTCTTCAATGTCGTTAGATATAGATTTTCTAGACTTAGGAGTTAAGTTTAGAAATAATATATACATGCATTAGGTGTTGTTAGGCACACGAGCTTAGAAGCTGAGAGAGCTTAAGAGAGAAAGCTAGAGACCTTAGAAACTTCACTTGGTTAGAGAGGAGCAAAGCGAATTAGACAGAGTTGAGAGCTAGAGGAAAGCTACTCTGTGTTGAAGTCGTTGTGAAGAGAGCTAGTGTCTAAAACACCTTAGAGCTTGATTGAGAGATATTGCTTGTATGTGCTGAATGCAGATTGTATTGTGAGGGAGAGTTACTTAGAGTTAAAGCTAGTTCTACTGTGCAATTTCTCTTGATTAATATAATCTTAGTGGTGAGTTTTATCCCGAGCTTATTAGAAGCTTAGGGTTCTCACCTTGAAAAAATCCTTGCATTGAGTTGAACTTTCTAACTCATATTATTAAGTTCAATATTGTAGCTAATCTCCCTTTTCGCAACTCTAACACATTAGCTTACTAGCTTATTATGTTTAACCTGGAGATTAGACTAGCTTAATTATGTTTTTATCATATACATCTTTTAAACACTTATGCGAGCCGATCAAAAGACTAACTCATCGATCCTACAATTGGTATCAGAGCTTAGGTCACTCATTGCGTTGATTCTTAATCTCTCAATATTCTGAATCATGGGCAACGATAAAAATGTTTTCAACCTAGGAATCTTTTTACCTAAGCCTCTTATCTTAGCTGAGGGGGAACTAGATTGGTGGCTTACCATGACTAGGAATTACATCTAACAAACTGACTATTGATGTTGGAGGATTATTGAAAAAGGTGAAGACAATCTCTTTGAAGAAACAAACACTCACAAATGGGGCCCAACCGAGTATGCAACACTTGAAAAGAATGCAAAGGAAAAAAACTCAAATTGAATGCTCTCTCTTGAAAGGACTTAGATAAAATCATATCTCTACCAACCGCAAATCTCATGTGGGAAGCTATTATAGATATGTGCAACGGCAGTGAAGACATGAAGAATAATCACAAGTTCGAGCTCCAAAGGGATTTCCACTCCTTCAAGATGGATGAAAGCGAGTCTATATTAGATTATCACTCGAGATTCCAGGTACTATGTGATTAAATGTCCTCATCATGACTTAAGGTAGAACCCTGGGAACTCTCTTTATCTTTCATTCATGGTGTTAATGCTAAATTTGATACTACTAAAAGGATTATACTAATGACAAAAGAGACAAAAGAGCTTCTTGTATCTGTACTTGTTGCAAAACATTGAATACAAGAAAGTGAGAACCAAAAAGAGTCACTAGCATTAAAGGAATCCAAAGGAATTACTCTCAAGCTCACCCGAGTTCTTCAAAAGATAGAAGACAAAGATGAAGATGATCATGAAGAAGACCGGGACGTTGCAATGATGACTAAGCTAGTCAGGAAGTTCTTTAAGAAGCAGGGTGGCTTTCAAAACAGAGATTCCAAGCCACGCGACCTCAAGGATGTCACATGCTTTAATTGCCAAGGTAAAGGACACATGGTCAAGGATTGCACAAGTGCTAAGGTGGTTGCTAAGGAGGAACCAAGCGGATCAGAAACACCAACGAAGAAGGCCTTTGTTACCTTATGTGGAGATTCGGATGATGATCTAATTTTGTGGAGAAGTACCAGAGCAGTGCTTATTTGTCACCAAAGATCCCGAACCTGAATCTGACATCGAGGTAAGTACTAGAGAAGTGCTTATTTGGACGATGACTAAATATGAGGGCAATCTTGATCAAGCGAGTCTTTTTGAAGACAAGCTTGACCAAAGCGGTTCTGAGACCTATAAGTCTGTTAAGGCTAAATCTAAGGGCAAGCTTGATCAAGCGAGTCTCGTAGGAGAGAAGCTCAATCAGAGCGAGTCAGCTAAGACCCAACTTGTACGTATTAGGCCCTCAAAAGCCAAGAACGAACAAAGATAAAGCACGGAGATGTATTCCTTTTACAGGTGATCCTCACCAAGTGATTAATCTTAATGATGATATTTATTATGAGCGTGTTCCTCGAGTTGTGAAAATGAAAGTTCTACCTTCCAGCTCAGGAATCGCAAGTGCTAACGTTCCTTCGAAGCCAACACTTCTTTGGAATCCAAAAGCTTGATTTTCTTTTTGCAGGATGAAATGCAGAGTAGGAGCTACAGAGTCATATCCTAAATCTACTCTCATTTGAATAAATAAGAAGGAGTTTCCATTTCCTTCAGGGCTGAAAACGAAGAAATCAAGTGTGCTTCAATGTCTAACACAATCTCTTTCATTCTTATCTTATAGGAGGTGTACATCTATGTGGTCAGGTATCGCTTTATTTAAAGCGAGTCTCATATGCGTTCAAGCGACATATATTATTTCAAGCAAGACTTAGATATGTTCAAGAGAGCCTCAGGAGACTTCAAGCGAATCTCTATTCTACTCGCTGAACTATATCTTATACTTCTAGAAGAGCAAAACCACAACAACATATATTTCTAAGGTGCTTTTCATGGATATAGTTCTACACCTTGGGCTTCTGGTGGATTTTCTATCTTTTCTTATTAACTGAAGCAAGATATGCACTATAAGTTTCTCCCATACTTTGACTATGAATTAGAAGTTTAATTCTACATTGGGAACTTTAGTTTGATTGTGCTTCTTGCTTGCTTGCTATTCATGCATTATCTATTTCAGAAGCAGTCTAGCTAAGGTTGTATATTGAATTAAAGCTGTTGATTATAGTCTTATCCAATTTCATGCTATTCTTGTGCCACAAATAGAGAATGGTGATCGTCTTCTTACCATATTATAAGCCTAAAGAAATGATTCATTCCTACTGTGTCCCTTGCCTAACATTAATATAATGCTTCATAATTCCCTTGATAAACTCCACCATAGGAAGTATTCATTTTTGTGTTAGAAATCCATTTACCCTCTATATGCACATACTATATACATATATGTTGAGTGTGAGTGTGTTATGTCCCTACATGTGAAATGTGCATTTACTGTTATTCTTTAAATGCTTAAATGGTTACAATTGGTGCACATATCACAAGCTTTACACTCCTAGCATGATCAAGCGCTTATGTGAGGGTAGCTGAGAAGGCAGTCTGTGTTGTTTTTGGGTAAGCTGCTTTAGCGGTTACAACTCAGTGATTTACTTAATTGTGAGGTTTGCTTAATGAGGAAGGTAATCTTTGCGGCTAAGCAATGTGACGTCTAAACAAGTAGCTCAGTGATCCAGTATAAATGGATTCAGAAATGCTACGTGGCTCATTGATCTAGTATAAATAGATGAGAAATTCGCTAAAAAAACACCCCTTATATCAGTTCTATCAACAAATCCTCACCCCTGCCTTGTTTTTGTTAACTTTTCTGTTAAGGGGTGGGGCTTTATAATTAACGATATAAGAGGTGTTTTTAGTCAAATTCACCCATATAATAAGGAGTATTTTTTAGCAAATTTCTCTATATATGTAGATAAGTATAGAGGGATGTCGTAATTCATGGTAACTAAATTTTTGATTGGCTTCAGATGGAACTCCACTTGAAACTGAATGATCAAGTACTAATAATTAACAAAGCCGGTCGGCTCAGAAATTCTTTTTCGGCCATCGGCAATAAAACGCCTGCTGGTTGTGTTATGCTTGCCACTGGGTCAATTTTTGATCCGGTCGGCTAAGAAATTCTTATTTTGGCTGTCGTTTGCGATTGAAGACCCACGATGAAGCTTCGACTCCAACTCGACCTTGGGCAATTCTCCACCAAATCCAGCAATTGAAGAACCAAAACTGCCAATTCGAAGTCCCAATTGCCCAGATCTATACTCCAGTCTCCAAAAATCGTACCCAACACCTGGATTTCGACCCGTATTGCCAGTTTCCATTTGTACGATGTAGTCGCCACCGTCATCGTTGTCGTGCCGCAGTCATCGTCGCCGTTACCCTATCCGCCTTCTCGTCATTCGCCTCCGTCTTTCATGGCCGAGTATGCTGCCGGTGGTCGGTTCTACAGATAGCCGCCGTGCCCAAATCCGGCCTTTATGCAACCGGTGCAGCGGTGTGTGGCTTGTCCGCCTCAACTATGCCTAGATCTCCGACCGTCAAGTTGAGCCCAGACCTAGCTTGCACAGCCGGTGCGTGACTCATCCAGATTCAACCCATATAGTGGATTGGATATAAGAAAGAGGAGGGCATATAGTGGGAGAGGTCACCGGAGACGGAAAAGTTCGTCCAAGGAAGAAGAACGAAGAGTCAAAGAACTAGTAAAAAAAGGAAAAATAAATAAAAGAAGAACAAAGGAAGGGGGATCGTTTGATTTTTTTTTAGAAATTTGCTAAAAAACACCCCTTATTATATGGGTGAAGTTGACTAAAAACACCTTTTATATCGTTAATTATAAAGCCCCATCCCTTAACAGAAAAGTTAACAAAAACAAGGCAGGGGTGAGGATTTGTTGACGGAACCGATATAAGGGGTGGAGCTTTATAATTAACGATATTAGAGGTGTTTTTAGTCAATTCACCCATATAAGGGGTGTTTTTAGCAAATTTCTCTAAATAGATTCAGAAAGCCACACCTCGACGTTACAGCGCATCATACTAGCTTGACAGTGCGTCTCTACTAGCCGTTACAGTGATTATTTTTAAAGATCCACATGTCACTCGGAAAAGCAAGTCTTAGATAAATGTGTATGCATGCAGCCATTGTAAAGCACTTTCAGTGAGACAAGTAGCCATTGTTAAAAGAGTCGTTACGAGTATCTAGCCGTTGGGCTTAAGCGGTGAATCTTACAGAGGAAGATTGATTCACACTATATATACACGGGTATGCCTTCACTTATGATCTTTACCGTGTTACTTCATTATATCCCTTTCTGTACTCTCCATAAAATCCCGCTTTCCACTCGCTCTAACTCGCTCGCATACATAGCCCCTCAAAAAGCCCAAAATTCTCAAAACTCCAAACACAAAGTACCTCATAACCAAATGGATGACAGAACCCCACTCTCCAAGCTTACCAAGGAAGAGATCCTTGAATAATTAATGGCTTCTCGATCGTTTGACCTTGAGCAGTTAGCGCAATAGAGGATAGACAGATTGGCTGCTCAGAAATCTACAGCTCTACCTTCGTCAACACCGAAAGCTCCGGTGTTGGCCTCAACGTCTTCACAGACTCCCAACACTCCAGATAATCCATAGGTTAGTGTTACCAACATCGCGGTTGGTCCATCTACTGAGACATGTAAAGTGCTAGTACCGATTGAAGATCCAGTCACAACCGCCATCGCCAATATGCTCACAGATATGGCAAAGGTCAAAACAGAGGTATTCTTGATGCCAGCTAAATCAGTACAAGGTGAACAACTCTTGTTTACCTCTCCTTCTCTCCCCATACACTTGCTGCTTCATTCAAAGAGGAAGAGGATGAGGAGTTTGCCCCTGTCCAACGTTAGCTATTCAAAGATGTTAAATGCGCATCTAAGGCTGCGGGTAAAAGCAAGATGGTTGAGGAGGAAGATCTGATTTCCGAGGATGAAGATAGTGATGAGAATGAGCCTCCGAAAGCTTTTGTTAAGAGAGAGAAGCAACCCAGAGCGAAGAAGCAGAAGAAAGAGGTAAAGACAATTAAGTCTGAGTTTTCACCGATTCCTACAAGCATTGCTAAGCGAGACATACGAGCTCCGCTCATTTTGTCGCCAGATACACTATATGATATTGAGATCACTTCATGTTCAGATCGCTTCACTTATCTGCTCAAGATGCAGAACTGGAATAAACTTGAGAATGAGGTGAGTAAAGCTGATCTTGATCTAGTTCGTCAATTTTATGCTCATTTTTCTAGCAACTCTACTATTGGTTAACCCTCTTCTATCAATTTTCAATGGTTCAATGAGGAAAAGGAAAGCTTCAAAGTCAAGGACTTGGATAAAGCTATTGGTCAAGAGCCTGGTTCAGATGGATCTCTAGTTGGGTTTTGTCGACTATAAAAGAAAAGTTGGCATGCAGATTCAAGACTGATCAAAGAGACAGTGTTTGGTAAGAATGTCCCCTCAGATGTTGAAGACTGATCACCTCTCAGCATCGAAGCGAATCCTTAACCACTTTATTGTCAAGAATATAAGCTCCAGGAACACCAATCTCAACCACGTCACCATCTCAAACTGTTACATAATGGCAGAATGTTTGAGTGGACAACTGATAAACACCGCACAAATCATGTTTTCTCATATGGTGGTTAGCCGAGCACATCACGGTTCCCCTCTCCCGTTTCCACACATTGTAGCGCGTATGTTGAAGGTTGAATGCCTTTACAAGCCAGTCAAAGAGACTAGCTTTAACGACGTGCTTACTATTGAAAAGGTAACCGAGCTCATCTCTAAACCAGCTCATGTGATATTATCAACACCAGCTGCCAACTCTTCAAGAACTCAGTCAAGAGATGTGATGGTATGCATTGCCAGCGAGTCTAACACGTTAATTGTATTTTTATCCATAGTCAGTGTTCCACCCTTGATAAGAAATTAGTAGAGATCATCGCACAGCTACAACTTATGACAGAGAGACAAGATGAATTAGCTCGAATTATGCAGAACTTAGTCGCTCTCACTCACCAGCATGATGCCTAGGGTGTTTAAGCTTGTGCTTTTGTGTGCCTTTTTTCTATCTTTTTGCTTGCAAAATGCTTAATTGGTAATCACTAGGTTTCCACAGCTCTTAAAATGTGTAAGGTTTTGAGTTGCTATATAAAGAGTTCTCTATGGTTTCTATAATCTTGCGATTTATGCTTGGTTTCACCTTACTTTTCTGTGCTTAATAACTTGATTTGCTTGATTACTAAGTTTAGCTTGCTTGCACTTTCCACTTTAGTTCCCTTTGCATGAATTATACTTGAATTATTCGATGATGTCAAAATGTGGAAGTAAATAGAGGTTCATACCTTATTCAACTAAGGGGGAAGATATTTAGACTAGCTTGGTCTAAGAGGGAACAAAGGTATACTTGCTAAGTGTTTTTAGTAAAATATTGAGCTTATTTGTTATATCTAAAAGTACTTGATTAAGCTTCATTACATATCTATAGCTTAACTAAGTACGCTTTGAAATATATTGAGCTTAAATATTTAAGTGTTTGTCATCATCAAAAGGGGGGAAATTGTTGGTTTGAGGTAGAGTGTGTAACTAGCTAGCTCAAATGTTCCGCTTGTTTTGATGATGATAAACATAAGTGTTTGATGTCCATTGTGTGTGATTAGCTTTCCAGATATAGCTCGAGGAGTTATAAGAGTAACTTTGACACAAGCGGACTAGTTGTGTCCACGAGGAGACTATCTTGAGGCCTAGGCAGGAAAGCTGAATCTCGACAAGGAACAATAAGTGATGAAGTGAAGAATAAAGTGTTGAAGAGAAGAGATAGAAGACGGAAGGACCAGCTTTAAGCGAGAGAGAGACGTGGTAAATCTAGTGGATCACACTTCTATGTGGGGAGAGAAGATACAAGCAATGGAGAAAAAAAGCGAGGGTTTATATGAGGAATCCTGCACCAGCGCATAGAGGATTTGGTCAAGTGAAGGGAAGGCCGAGAAGCTAAGGATAGGGGAAATGAAAACAACAAGAGTTTGTTAGGATTTCTACCTATAGATAGTGATGAATGGGGATCGCCAAGCTGGACAAATCAGGGACGCACTAAGGGTGTGGAGCGGATTGCCAACATCGGACAAAGCTGTTAGACTCATGTGAAGAAGCACAAAGCGTGTAGAACCGTTGATGCATTCCAGGAGCGCAATGATCACACGGATCACTGAGGTGGACTTCTTCAATGTCGTTAGATATAGATTTGCTAGACTTAGGAGTTAAGTTTAGAAATACTATATACATGAATAAGACTTCTTCAATGCCGTTAGATATAGATTTTCTAGACTTAGGAGTTAAGTTTAGAAATACTATATACATGAATTAGGTGTTGTTAGGCATACGAGCTTAGGAACTGAGAGAGCTTAAGAGAGAAATCTAGAGAGCTTAGAAACTTCACTTGCTCACAAAGGAGCAAAGCGAATTAGATAGAGTTGAGAGCTAGAGGAAAGCTACTCTGTGCCGAGGTCGTTGTGAAGAGAGCTAGTGTCTAAAAACCTTAGAGCTTGATTGAGAGATATTTCTTGTATGTGTTGAAAGCAGATTGTATTGTGAGGGAGAGTTACTTAGAGTTAAAACTAGCTCTAGTGTGTAATTTCTCTTGATTAATATAATCATAGTGGAGAGTTTTATCCCGAGCTTATTAGAAGCTTAGGGTTCTCACCTTGGAAAAATCCTTGCATTGAGCTGAACTTTCTAACTCATATTATTAAGTTCAATATTGTAGCTAATCTCCCCTTCCGCAGCTCTAACACATTAGCTTACTAGCTTATTGTGTTTAACCTAGAGATTAGACTAGCTTAATTGTGTTTTTATCATATACATATTTTAAACACTTAAGCGATCCGATCAAAAGTCTAACTCGTCAATCCTACACAAGGTATGGAAACTAGTCCCTCTTCCCTAAGAATAGACATGCGATTGGTACTCGTTGGGTTTTCATGAACAAGCTAGCTGAAAGAGGAGAATTAGCAATGAACAAGGCTAGGTTGGTGAAACAAGGCTATAACCAACAAGAAACGATAGACTATGATGAGACCTACGCGGAAGTTTTAAGAATTGAAGCCATTTGTCTCTCTATAGCCTATACTGCCCTCAAGAACTTCACCTTCTATCAAATGGATGTCAAATTGGCATTCCTAAATGGTGACTTGGATGAAGAAGTCAATGTCAAGCAACTTCCCAATTTTGAAGACCCAATGCACAAGGATCATGTGTACTTTCTCTACAAAGCACACTCTATGGACTTAAGCAAGCCTCTAGAAAAATGTTATGAAAAGCTTTCAAGTTTCCTATTAGTTAACCATTACATTAGTGGTGCCATTGACAAGACATTGTTCCTCTTTGATTAAAACGATGGCATATTCATTGTCCAAGTATATGCTGATGATATCATATTTGGTTCAACTAACCCCACTCTTGTAGAAAGCTTCAAGAACTTAATGGGTAGTGAATTTGACAAGAATATGAATGGGGAGTTGTCCTTCTTTCTTGAACTTCAAGTTGTTCAAACAGGGAATAGTGATTCACGAGCAAAAAAATTTCAAGGAACTTATTAAGAAGTTTGTCCTTGAAACGTCTAGAAGTTATACTACTCTTATCTATTCTAACACAAGGATTGATGCAAACGTTGATGGAATAACAGTCGATGGCACTCTCTACAGAGGCATAATAGGTTCTTTACTCTATATTAACGCTAGTAGGCCAGATATTTTGTATGTTGTGTGTATATGTGTCAGGTACTAGTTAAACCCTATGGAGTCACACCTTATAGTTGTGAAGCAAATTCTTCACTATCTAAAGGGAATGGATCACCCGTGTCTTTGGTATCCAAGGACCAACAACTTTGAGTTGGTAGGATACTGATTGGCGGCATATCGAGCATCATTAGAAGTGTTTTTTAGATCAATCATAGGTGAAAGAGGCCACAAATTAAGTATATGGCCGTGATCCCTACATCATAAAGCTTCCAAGTTAATTCAAGGATTACGCACACACGGAAGAGGAGCGGAAGGTGGAAATCGAGCGCGGGCCAAGAAGAGAAGTGAAGAAGGACGGATTAGCCAAAGATGCGATCACACCCAAGAAGACGTGCTCGTGCTTACGTCCTTGCAAAGAGACAAGATCATGCCCAAGAAGACGTGCTCATGCCTATTCCCTTGCAAGAGACGCGATCACGCCCAAGAAGACGCGCTCGTGCCTATGCCCCTGCAAGAGACACGATCGCGCCGACATAAGACGCGATCGCGCCTTCCCTCTTCCATCCCCCGCGAGAAAGCTTAATTAATGGGCTTAATTTGGGCTTTAATGCTGAAGATTGTATAATTTCGGGCTAGGTTTCCACATACACTTAATTAGGTCTTGCTTTCTTATAAATAGAGGAGCTTTGCCTCCTCCTAAACAAACACAGTTTCATAGAAGAATAGAATAGCATTGTTAGGATGAATCGGGAGTAATTTCCCTTTGCTTTGCTCTCCGGGCTTAGGCCTGCGGAGGTAAGGGTTTTGTAGTTTTCCTCCTTTGGTTCTAATAATAATATGCTATTGTGTTGTTTTAATCTCTTAAATGACTAGTAATTGATTGCAATATGTTTATTTGGATTGGCTACCTAGGTTTGCATGTTTCCTTCATATAGACAGGGCCTGGTTTATCAGAGTTGGAGAACCTTGCCTACTTAGTGGCACAAATATCTACTTGGACTAGTTGGACTTGTAGGATAGGGAGATTAATGAGGTGTTGGCGCCAAGGGCAGTGCATCTTCCTATTTATTCATGATCTTAATACTTCCTAGGATTTAGTTTTGATATTTTCATGGCTAGATTGGTAGGATAGACGCTATTAGGACTAGTTGACCTATTTAGCAACCTTAGTACATGGATTAGGACAAACGTAGCATATAGTATAGAGATAGAACCCAATTTGTAATAGGAATTTGATGATTAAAACTCATAACTACGTAGGTTGATGCCTAGGAGAACAAAGCGTTTGCTTTAATTGTTTTCCAAACCTATCAATCATATCCCCCCTTCTTTCTCTTTTATTCTCCATAAAGTTAGTTCTTTTGCAAAGACAAGATAAGATTTGCATGCTCCTTTGCCGTTGCCGTTGCCAGGGAGTCTAACTCTCTTGTCTTATCTTTGCGAATTAACTAGCTTTGGTGCAGGCCATTTATACGGTCAGCACCATTGTTACTGATGAGTACCACCAGTCATGATGCCAAGTTGAAGCAGATTGAGAAGGCAGGACGAGAAATGGAAGAGCTTGAGGTGAAGATGAAGGAGTTTGAAGAGAATGCGGAAAGAAGAAGAATTGAGGAGCGAGCTGCGAGAATGGCAGAGGTAGAAGCTGCGAAGGAGGCCGCGGAGGCCATCGCACGGGAGGCCAAGCAAAGAAGATACCAATATTTTCATGCATCCCCCCTACCCGACGCAATCATGGAGGACCTACCCCGACCCAGAGACCTCCACAAGGACCTTGATGCAGGTCCTAATAGGGTGCCTCAAGAACACCACTCATGCACTCGAGGAAACCACGAGGATGGTTGTTGAGGAGTCGCAGAGCACTACTAAGTTCATGAACGATCAAGTCCAACGCATGATGGACTCAATAGCCAAGTGGGAAGAACGAAGGGCCGCAAGCGCCAACTCTACGCCCGGAAGTAGCGAGGGAAGCTCAAACGAGGAGCCCATGGAGGAAGAAGATACTGAGGTGAACAGCACGACGGACCGGAGGGAGGATGAAGAAATCTCCCCATCAGCCATGAAAGAAGACGGTGAAACCACTATTGACCATCTGCGCGATCACGCCTACAGCAAGCGCGCTCGCGCCTTCGTTAATTGAGACGGGCGCGACCGCGCCTATTCTTGGCACGATCGTGTCCCTGCTTCTGGGGAACCGCGCGCGACCGCGCCTTGGCGACAGCCCTCCTGGAGGAAGGTGCGACCGCTCGCCCCCCTGAGCGCTCCCTCCGTTGTCTGCACTGGTTCGATACACTCTCCCGCCGCCATTACCTTTTGGCGAGCTCTATCCGGGGATGCAACGGGACAAGAGAATGGCAGTTCGAGCCGAGAAACAGGAAAAAAGAATCACACTCGGGACCAATGAGAAGAAGAGGAGCTTGGCTGGACCGAGAAGCTAGGGAAAATCTAGTAAGTGAACCATACCAAGTGAAGAAAGGATCCCAGGAGAAGAAGGGCCGAGAGGATCCCGAACCGGATTGAGAGCGGATTACGTCGAGCCAACGACGTTAAACAAAGGCACTGACCGGGAGGCAACCAGTTGACGAGGTAAATTATCTTTCTTCACTTTCTCTTTACCTTTGTCTTTATTTTACGATAAGGACATAGCGTAGCTTAAGTTAGGGGGTATGAAGATATCTCACCTATCTAGTTAGTTTGATTTTTATGCATTTTTGAAATTTTCTAAGTGTCGGCTATCATGAAATTATTCCCTACTTGTTTCTTTGTAATAACTACAATGCTGTTCTGATTTTTTGTCTCATTACTATGTCTTCAATGTTAATAATGCAACTAGATACATGATTATAGGATTGATCAACTTTAGGACTGTGATTCGAGCATGTAGTTTATGATTAGGATGCACTAAGTCTAAAACCAAGTTTGCATGATGACCCATTTTTCTCTAATTTTTACCAATTGATTCGAGAGTTCTGTCCCCGTCCTTCTTCATTACAAATGGAAAATAAAAAATTATAAATAAAATATAAAGGTAGTGACCTCTAAGTAAGGGAAAGCCAGAAAAGCACGCGATGCCCAAAGTTGAAATACCACCGAGGGATCGATCCTCTAAGGCCCATTAAGCAAAAGAGTCTCATAGTATCCTGGACCATAAAATGGACAGGTTCTACCTAAAGAAAAAATAATTGGGTACGTAATAAACTGTGTGGGTAGGACGAAAAGGGGCATTAGAAGAATACTATTGGATTAATTAGGTTTGAGAATTGGTTTAGTTTGCTTTTAGTGGTGTGGGAGCTTTTGATATCCTCTTCATAAATTTTAGCATGTCACTTGAAAAATCTGTCTTATTGTTCATCTTGCTTATCCTATTTTGTGGATTATTTGCTTAGAAACATTTTTGACATAGTAGAGAGACTTTGAGTTAATTCACTTGCGTAGGATAGCTTAGTTCAAGTGTGGGGGAGTGATTGGTGCCGATGTTGTTAGTGTCAGTTTTGAGTCTTATTTAATTGCTTTATTTTTAAAAATTTTCGAGAGTCGGAATCTACGCCCTTTATTGTGTGATCCTAGGTACTACGAGCAAAAGGTTGATCTACTACCAGTCTGATCGTGTTTCCGCACGCGCTGAGGCCGCCAAGAGTTAGATGCATATGACTCGAGAACGAGCAATGGTTCAAGTGTGGGGGTATGATTGGCGGCATATCGAGCATCATTAGAAGCGTTTTTAGCATCAATCATAGGCGAAATAGGCCACAAATGAAGTATATGGACGTGATCC
>NW_027369866.1:0-39812 GCF_046119375.1 Phyllobates terribilis
AATTTGCACCTTGCAATGTGGAGATATTACTGTTTGTGCATTTACAATATTCATTGATTTTTGCCATTGAAAAACATGTTTTTCATATACCAGAAATGTTTGAAGCTACTGACTGAATGAAAGGAGCTGGCATCTCACTCTCTTTGAATCTTCTTTATCATGCTAGGATTAACAGGAAAAAGCTAAAAATTTCAGATTGCACCGTGCAATGTGGAGATATTACTGTTTGTGCATTTACAATATTCATTGATTTTTGCCATTGAAAACATGTTTTTCATATACCAGAAATGTTTGAAGCTACTGACTGAATGAAAGGAGCTGGCATCTCACTCTCTTTGAATCTTCTTTATCATGCTAGGATTAGCAGGAAAAGCAAAAATTTCAGAATTGCACCTTGCAATGTGGAGATATTACTGTTTGTGCATTTACAATATTCATTGATTTTTGCCATTGAAAAACATGTTTTTCATATACCAGAAATGTTTGAAGCTACTGACTGAATGAAAGGAGCTGGCATCTCACTCTCTTTGAATCTTCTTTATCATGCTAGGATTAACAGGAAAAAGCAAAAAATTCAGAATTGCACCTTGCAATGTGGAGATATTACTGTTTGTGCATTTACAATATTCATTGATTTTTGCCATTGAAAAACATGTTTTTTCATATACCAGAAATGTTTGAAGCTACTGACTGAATGAAAGGAGCTGGCATCTCACTCTCTTTGAATCTTCTTTATCATGCTAGGATTAACAGGAAAAAGCTAAAAATTTCAGAATTGCACCGTGCAATGTGGAGATATTACTGTTTGTGCATTTACAATATTCATTGATTTTTGCCATTGAAAAACATGTTTTTCATATACCAGAAATGTTTGAAGCTACTGACTGAATGAAAGGAGCTGGCATCTCACTCTCTTTGAATCTTCTTTATCATGCTAGGATTAGCAGGAAAAAGCAAAAAATTTCAGAATTGCACCTTGCAATGTGGAGATATTACTGTTTGTGCATTTACAATATTCATTGATTTTTGCCATTGAAAAACATGTTTTTCATATACCAGAAATGTCTGAAGCTACTGACTGAATGAAAGGAGCTGGCATCTCACTCTCTTTGAATCTTCTTTATCATGCTCGGATTAACAGGAAAAGCTAAAAATTTCAGAATTGCACCGTGCAATGTGGAGATATTACTGTTTGTGCATTTACAATATTCATTGATTTTTGCCATTGAAAACATGTTTTTCATATACCAGAAATGTTTGAAGCTACTGACTGAATGAAAGGAGCTGGCATCTCACTCTCTTTGAATCTTCTTTATCATGCTAGGATTAGCAGGAAAAAGCAAAAGATTTCAGAATTGCACCTTGCAATGTGGAGATATTACTGTTTGTGCATTTACAATATTCATTGATTTTTGCCATTGAAAAACATGTTTTTCATATACCAGAAATGTTTGAAGCTACTGACTGAATGAAAGGAGCTGGCATCTCACTCTCTTTGAATCTTCTTTATCATGCTAGGATTAGCAGGAAAAAGCAAAAATTTCAGAATTGCACCTTGCAATGTGGAGATATTACTGTTTGTGCATTTACAATATTCATTGATTTTTGCCATTGAAAAACATGTTTTTCATATACCAGAAATGTTTGAAGCTACTGACTGAATGAAAGGAGCTGGCATCTCACTCTCTTTGAATCTTCTTTATCATGCTAGGATTAACAGGAAAAAGCAAAAAATTTCAGAATTGCACCTTGCAATGTGGAGATATTACTGTTTGTGCATTTACAATATTCATTGATTTTTGCCATTGAAAAACATGTTTTTCATATACCAGAAATGTTTGAAGCTACTGACTGAATGAAAGGAGCTGGCATCTCACTCTCTTTGAATCTTCTTTATCATGCTAGGATTAACAGGAAAAAGCTAAAAATTTCAGAATTGCACCGTGCAATGTGGAGATATTACTGTTTGTGCATTTACAATATTCATTGATTTTTGCCATTGAAAAACATGTTTTTCATATACCAGAAATGTTTGAAGCTACTGACTGAATGAAAGGAGCTGGCATCTCACTCTCTTTGAATCTTCTTTATCATGCTAGGATTAGCAGGAAAAAGCAAAAAATTTCAGAATTGCACCTTGCAATGTGGAGATATTACTGTTTGTGCATTTACAATATTCATTGATTTTTGCCATTGAAAAACATGTTTTTCATATACCAGAAATGTTTGAAGCTACTGACTGAATGAAAGGAGCTGGCATCTCACTCTCTTTGAATCTTCTTTATCATGCTAGGATTAACAGGAAAAAGCTAAAAATTTCAGAATTGCACCGTGCAATGTGGAGATATTACTGTTTGTGCATTTACAATATTCATTGATTTTTGCCATTGAAAAACATGTTTTTCATATACCAGAAATGTTTGAAGCTACTGACTGAATGAAAGGAGCTGGCATCTCACTCTCTTTGAATCTTCTTTATCATGCTAGGATTAGCAGGAAAAAGCAAAAAATTTCAGAATTGCACCTTGCAATGTGGAGATATTACTGTTTGTGCATTTACAATATTCATTGATTTTTGCCATTGAAAAACATGTTTTTCATATACCAGAAATGTTTGAAGCTACTGACTGAATGAAAGGAGCTGGCATCTCACTCTCTTTGAATCTTCTTTATCATGCTAGGATTAACAGGAAAAAGCAAAAAATTTCAGAATTGCACCTTGCAATGTGGAGATATTACTGTTTGTGCATTTACAATATTCATTGATTTTTGCCATTGAAAAACATGTTTTTCATATACCAGAAATGTTTGAAGCTACTGACTGAATGAAAGGAGCTGGCATCTCACTCTCTTTGAATCTTCTTTATCATGCTAGGATTAACAGGAAAAAGCTAAAAATTTCAGAACTGCACCGTGCAATGTGGAGATATTACTGTTTGTGCATTTACAATATTCATTGATTTTTGCCATTGAAAAACATGTTTTTCATATACCAGAAATGTTTGAAGCTACTGACTGAATGAAAGGAGCTGGCATCTCACTCTCTTTGAATCTTCTTATCATGCTAGGATTAACAGGAAAAAGCTAAAAATTTCAGAATTGCACCGTGCAATGTGGAGATATTACTGTTTGTGCATTTACAATATTCATTGATTTTTGCCATTGAAAAACATGTTTTTCATATACCAGAAATGTTTGAAGCTACTGACTGAATGAAAGGAGCTGGCATCTCACTCTCTTTGAATCTTCTTTATCATGCTAGGATTAGCAGGAAAAAGCAAAAAATTTCAGAATTGCACCTTGCAATGTGGAGATATTACTGTTTGTGCATTTACAATATTCATTGATTTTTGCCATTGAAAAACATGTTTTTCATATACCAGAAATGTTTGAAGCTACTGACTGAATGAAAGGAGCTGGCATCTCACTCTCTTTGAATCTTCTTTATCATGCTAGGATTAACAGGAAAAAGCAAAAAATTTCAGAATTGCACCTTGCAATGTGGAGATATTACTGTTTGTGCATTTACAATATTCATTGATTTTTGCCATTGAAAAACATGTTTTTCATATACCAGAAATGTTTGAAGCTACTGACTGAATGAAAGGAGCTGGCATCTCACTCTCTTGAATCTTCTTTATCATGCTAGGATTAACAGGAAAAAGCTAAAAATTTCAGAATTGCACCGTGCAATGTGGAGATATTACTGTTTGTGCATTTACAATATTCATTGATTTTTGCCATTGAAAAACATGTTTTTCATATACCAGAAATGTTTGAAGCTACTGACTGAATGAAAGGAGCTGGCATCTCACTCTCTTTGAATCTTCTTTATCATGCTAGGATTAGCAGGAAAAAGCAAAAAATTTCAGAATTGCACCTTGCAATGTGGAGATATTACTGTTTGTGCATTTACAATATTCATTGATTTTTGCCATTGAAAAACATGTTTTTCATATACCAGAAATGTTTGAAGCTACTGACTGAATGAAAGGAGCTGGCATCTCACTCTCTTTGAATCTTCTTTATCATGCTAGGATTAACAGGAAAAAGCTAAAAATTTCAGAATTGCACCGTGCAATGTGGAGATATTACTGTTTGTGCATTTACAATATTCATTGATTTTTGCCATTGAAAAACATGTTTTTCATATACCAGAATGTTTGAAGCTACTGACTGAATGAAAGGAGCTGGCATCTCACTCTCTTTGAATCTTCTTTATCATGCTAGGATTAGCAGGAAAAAGCAAAAAATTTCAGAATTGCACCTTGCAATGTGGAGATATTACTGTTTGTGCATTTACAATATTCATTGATTTTTGCCATTGAAAAACATGTTTTTCATATACCAGAAATGTTTGAAGCTACTGACTGAATGAAAGGAGCTGGCATCTCACTCTCTTTGAATCTTCTTTATCATGCTAGGATTAACAGGAAAAGGCAAAAAATTTCAGAATTGCACCTTGCAATGTGGAGATATTACTGTTTGTGCATTTACAATATTCATTGATTTTTGCCATTGAAAAACATGTTTTTCATATACCAGAAATGTTTGAAGCTACTGACTGAATGAAAGGAGCTGGCATCTCACTCTCTTTGAATCTTCTTTATCATGCTAGGATTAACAGGAAAAAGCTAAAAATTTCAGAATTGCACCGTGCAATGTGGAGATATTACTGTTTGTGCATTTACAATATTCATTGATTTTTGCCATTGAAAAACATGTTTTTCATATACCAGAAATGTTTGAAGCTACTGACTGAATGAAAGGAGCTGGCATCTCACTCTCTTTGAATCTTCTTTATCATGCTAGGATTAGCAGGAAAAAGCAAAAAATTTCAGAATTGCACCTTGCAATGTGGAGATATTACTGTTTGTGCATTTACAATATTCATTGATTTTTGCCATTGAAAAACATGTTTTTCATATACCAGAAATGTTTGAAGCTACTGACTGAATGAAAGGAGCTGGCATCTCACTCTCTTTGAATCTTCTTTATCATGCTAGGATTAACAGGAAAAAGCTAAAAATTTCAGAATTGCACCGTGCAATGTGGAGATATTACTGTTTGTGCATTTACAATATTCATTGATTTTTGCCATTGAAAAACATGTTTTTCATATACCAGAAATGTTTGAAGCTACTGACTGAATGAAAGGAGCTGGCATCTCACTCTCTTTGAATCTTCTTTATCATGCTAGGATTAGCAGGAAAAAGCAAAAAATTTCAGAATTGCACCTTGCAATGTGGAGATATTACTGTTTGTGCATTTACAATATTCATTGATTTTTGCCATTGAAAAACATGTTTTTCATATACCAGAAATGTTTGAAGCTACTGACTGAATGAAAGGAGCTGGCATCTCACTCTCTTTGAATCTTCTTTATCATGCTAGGATTAACAGGAAAAAGCAAAAAATTTCAGAATTGCACCTTGCAATGTGGAGATATTACTGTTTGTGCATTTACAATATTCATTGATTTTTGCCATTGAAAAACATGTTTTTCATATACCAGAAATGTTTGAAGCTACTGACTGAATGAAAGGAGCTGGCATCTCACTCTCTTTGAATCTTCTTTATCATGCTAGGATTAACAGGAAAAAGCTAAAAATTTCAGAATTGCACCGTGCAATGTGGAGATATTACTGTTTGTGCATTTACAATATTCATTGATTTTTGCCATTGAAAAACATGTTTTTCATATACCAGAAATGTTTGAAGCTACTGACTGAATGAAAGGAGCTGGCATCTCACTCTCTTTGAATCTTCTTTATCATGCTAGGATTAACAGGAAAAAGCAAAAAATTTCAGAATTGCACCTTGCAATGTGGAGATATTACTGTTTGTGCATTTACAATATTCATTGATTTTTGCCATTGAAAAACGTCCAGAAATGTTTGAAGCTACTGACTGAATGAAAGGAGCTGGCATCTCACTCTCTTTGAATCTTCTTTATCATGCTAGGATTAACAGGAAAAAGCTAAAAATTTCAGAATTGCACCGTGCAATGTGGAGATATTACTGTTTGTGCATTTACAATATGCATTGATTTTTGCCATTGAAAAACATGTTTTTCATATACCAGAAATGTTTGAAGCTACTGACTGAATGAAAGGAGCTGGCATCTCACTCTCTTTGAATCTTCTTTATCATGCTAGGATTAGCAGGAAAAAGCAAAAAATTTCAGAATTGCACCTTGCAATGTGGAGATATTACTGTTTGTGCATTTACAATATTCATTGATTTTTGCCATTGAAAAACATGTTTTTCATATACCAGAAATGTTTGAAGCTACTGACTGAATGAAAGGAGCTGGCATCTCACTCTCTTTGAATCTTCTTTATCATGCTAGGATTAACAGGAAAAAGCTAAAAATTTCAGAATTGCACCGTGCAATGTGGAGATATTACTGTTTGTGCATTTACAATATTCATTGATTTTTGCCATTGAAAAACATGTTTTTCATATACCAGAAATGTTTGAAGCTACTGACTGAATGAAAGGAGCTGGCATCTCACTCTCTTTGAATCTTCTTTATCATGCTAGGATTAGCAGGAAAAAGCAAAAAATTTCAGAATTGCACCTTGCAATATGGAGATATTACTGTTTGTGCATTTACAATATTCATTGATTTTTGCCATTGAAAAACATGTTTTTCATATACCAGAAATGTTTGAAGCTACTGACTGAATGAAAGGAGCTGGCATCTCACTCTCTTTGAATCTTCTTTATCATGCTAGGATTAACAGGAAAAAGCAAAAAATTTCAGAATTGCACCTTGCAATGTGGAGATATTACTGTTTGTGCATTTACAATATTCATTGATTTTTGCCATTGAAAAACATGTTTTTCATATACCAGAAATGTTTGAAGCTACTGACTGAATGAAAGGAGCTGGCATCTCACTCTCTTTGAATCTTCTTTATCATGCTAGGATTAACAGGAAAAAGCTAAAAATTTCAGAACTGCACCGTGCAATGTGGAGATATTACTGTTTGTGCATTTACAATATTCATTGATTTTTGCCATTGAAAAACATGTTTTTCATATACCAAAAATGTTTGAAGCTACTGACTGAATGAAAGGAGCTGGCATCTCACTCTCTTTGAATCTTTATCATGCTAGGATTAACAGGAAAAAGCTAAAAATTTCAGAATTGCACCGTGCAATGTGGAGATATTACTGTTTGTGCATTTACAATATTCATTGATTTTTGCCATTGAAAAACATGTTTTTCATATACCAGAAATGTTTGAAGCTACTGACTGAATGAAAGGAGCTGGCATCTCACTCTCTTTGAATCTTCTTTATCATGCTAGGATTAGCAGGAAAAAGCAAAAAATTTCAGAATTGCACCTTGCAATGTGGAGATATTACTGTTTGTGCATTTACAATATTCATTGATTTTTGCCATTGAAAAACATGTTTTTCATATACCAGAAATGTTTGAAGCTACTGACTGAATGAAAGGAGCTGGCATCTCACTCTCTTTGAATCTTCTTTATCATGCTAGGATTAACAGGAAAAGGCAAAAAATTTCAGAATTGCACCTTGCAATGTGGAGATATTACTGTTTGTGCATTTACAATATTCATTGATTTTTGCCATTGAAAAACATGTTTTTCATATACCAGAAATGTTTGAAGCTACTGACTGAATGAAAGGAGCTGGCATCTCACTCTGAATCTTCTTTATCATGCTAGGATTAACAGGAAAAAGCTAAAAATTTCAGAATTGCACCGTGCAATGTGGAGATATTACTGTTTGTGCATTTACAATATTCATTGATTTTTGCCATTGAAAAACATGTTTTTCATATACCAGAAATGTTTGAAGCTACTGACTGAATGAAAGGAGCTGGCATCTCACTCTCTTTGAATCTTCTTTATCATGCTAGGATTAGCAGGAAAAAGCAAAAAATTTCAGAATTGCACCTTGCAATGTGGAGATATTACTGTTTGTGCATTTACAATATTCATTGATTTTTGCCATTGAAAAACATGTTTTTCATATACCAGAAATGTTTGAAGCTACTGACTGAATGAAAGGAGCTGGCATCTCACTCTCTTTGAATCTTCTTTATCATGCTAGGATTAACAGGAAAAAGCTAAAAATTTCAGAATTGCACCGTGCAATGTGGAGATATTACTGTTTGTGCATTTACAATATTCATTGATTTTTGCCATTGAAAAACATGTTTTTCATATACCAGAAATGTTTGAAGCTACTGACTGAATGAAAGGAGCTGGCATCTCACTCTCTTTGAATCTTCTTTATCATGCTAGGATTAGCAGGAAAAAGCAAAAAATTTCAGAATTGCACCTTGCAATGTGGAGATATTACTGTTTGTGCATTTACAATATTCATTGATTTTTGCCATTGAAAAACATGTTTTTCATATACCAGAAATGTTTGAAGCTACTGACTGAATGAAAGGAGCTGGCATCTCACTCTCTTTGAATCTTCTTTATCATGCTAGGATTAACAGGAAAAAGCAAAAAATTTCAGAATTGCACCTTGCAATGTGGAGATATTACTGTTTGTGCATTTACAATATTCATTGATTTTTGCCATTGAAAAACATGTTTTTCATATACCAGAAATGTTTGAAGCTACTGACTGAATGAAAGGAGCTGGCATCTCACTCTCTTTGAATCTTCTTTATCATGCTAGGATTAACAGGAAAAAGCTAAAAATTTCAGAATTGCACCGTGCAATGTGGAGATATTACTGTTTGTGCATTTACAATATTCATTGATTTTTGCCATTGAAAAACATGTTTTTCATATACCAGAAATGTTTGAAGCTACTGACTGAATGAAAGGAGCTGGCATCTCACTCTCTTTGAATCTTCTTTATCATGCTAGGATTAGCAGGAAAAAGCAAAACATTTCAGAATTGCACCTTGCAATGTGGAGATATTACTGTTTGTGCATTTACAATATTCATTGATTTTTGCCATTGAAAAACATGTTTTTCATATACCAGAAATGTTTGAAGCTACTGACTGAATGAAAGGAGCTGGCATCTCACTCTCTTTGAATCTTCTTTATCATGCTAGGATTAACAGGAAAAAGCTAAAAATTTCAGAATTGCACCGTGCAATGTGGAGATATTACTGTTTGTGCATTTACAATATTCATTGATTTTTGCCATTGAAAAACATGTTTTTCATATACCAGAAATGTTTGAAGCTACTGACTGAATGAAAGGAGCTGGCATCTCACTCTCTTTGAATCTTCTTTATCATGCTAGGATTAGCAGGAAAAAGCAAAAAATTTCAGAATTGCACCTTGCAATGTGGAGATATTACTGTTTGTGCATTTACAATATTCATTGATTTTTGCCATTGAAAAACATGTTTTTCATATACCAGAAATGTTTGAAGCTACTGACTGAATGAAAGGAGCTGGCATCTCACTCTCTTTGAATCTTCTTTATCATGCTAGGATTAACAGGAAAAAGCAAAAAATTTCAGAATTGCACCTTGCAATGTGGAGATATTACTGTTTGTGCATTTACAATATTCATTGATTTTTGCCATTGAAAAACATGTTTTTCATATACCAGAGAAATGTTTGAAGCTACTGACTGAATGAAAGGAGCTGGCATCTCACTCTCTTTGAATCTTCTTTATCATGCTAGGATTAACAGGAAAAAGCTAAAAATTTCAGAATTGCACCGTGCAATGTGGAGATATTACTGTTTGTGCATTTACAATATTCATTGATTTTTGCCATTGAAAAACATGTTTTTCATATACCAGAAATGTTTGAAGCTACTGACTGAATGAAAGGAGCTGGCATCTCACTCTCTTTGAATCTTCTTTATCATGCTAGGATTAACAGGAAAAAGCAAAAAATTTCAGAATTGCACCTTGCAATGTGGAGATATTACTGTTTGTGCATTTACAATATTCATTGATTTTTGCCATTGAAAAACGTCCAGAAATGTTTGAAGCTACTGACTGAATGAAAGGAGCTGGCATCTCACTCTCTTTGAATCTTCTTTATCATGCTAGGATTAACAGGAAAAAGCTAAAAATTTCAGAATTGCACCGTGCAATGTGGAGATATTACTGTTTGTGCATTTACAATATTCATTGATTTTTGCCATTGAAAAACATGTTTTTCATATACCAGAAATGTTTGAAGCTACTGACTGAATGAAAGGAGCTGGCATCTCACTCTCTTTGAATCTTCTTTATCATGCTAGGATTAGCAGGAAAAAGCAAAAAATTTCAGAATTGCACCTTGCAATGTGGAGATATTACTGTTTGTGCATTTACAATATTCATTGATTTTTGCCATTGAAAAACATGTTTTTCATATACCAGAAATGTCTGAAGCTACTGACTGAATGAAAGGAGCTGGCATCTCACTCTCTTTGAATCTTCTTTATCATGCTCGGATTAACAGGAAAAAGCTAAAATTTCAGAATTGCACCGTGCAATGTGGAGATATTACTGTTTGTGCATTTACAATATTCATTGATTTTTGCCATTGAAAAACATGTTTTTCATATACCAGAAATGTTTGAAGCTACTGACTGAATGAAAGGAGCTGGCATCTCACTCTCTTTGAATCTTCTTTATCATGCTAGGATTAGCAGGAAAAAGCAAAAGATTTCAGAATTGCACCTTGCAATGTGGAGATATTACTGTTTGTGCATTTACAATATTCATTGATTTTTGCCATTGAAAAACATGTTTTTCATATACCAGAAATGTTTGAAGCTACTGACTGAATGAAAGGAGCTGGCATCTCACTCTCTTTGAATCTTCTTATCATGCTAGGATTAGCAGGAAAAACAAAAAATTTCAGAATTGCACCTTGCAATGTGGAGATATTACTGTTTGTGCATTTACAATATTCATTGATTTTTGCCATTGAAAAACATGTTTTTCATATACCAGAAATGTTTGAAGCTACTGACTGAATGAAAGGAGCTGGCATCTCACTCTCTTTGAATCTTCTTTATCATGCTAGGATTAACAGGAAAAAGTTAAAATTTCAGAATTGCACCGTGCAATGTGGAGATATTACTGTTTGTGCATTTACAATATTCATTGATTTTTGCCATTGAAAAACATGTTTTTCATATACCAGAAATGTTTGAAGCTACTGACTGAATGAAAGGAGCTGGCATCTCACTCTCTTTGAATCTTCTTTATCATGCTAGGATTAGCAGGAAAAAGCAAAAAATTTCAGAATTGCACCTTGCAATGTGGAGATATTACTGTTTGTGCATTTACAATATTCATTGATTTTTGCCATTGAAAAACATGTTTTTCATATACCAGAAATGTTTGAAGCTACTGACTGAATGAAAGGAGCTGGCATCTCACTCTCTTTGAATCTTCTTTATCATGCTAGGATTAACAGGAAAAAGCAAAAAATTTCAGAATTGCACCTTGCAATGTGGAGATATTACTGTTTGTGCATTTACAATATTCATTGATTTTTGCCATTGAAAAACATGTTTTTCATATACCAGAAATGTTTGAAGCTACTGACTGAATGAAAGGAGCTGGCATCTCACTCTCTTTGAATCTTCTTTATCATGCTAGGATTAACAGGAAAAAGCTAAAAATTTCAGAATTGCACCGTGCAATGTGGAGATATTACTGTTTGTGCATTTACAATATTCATTGATTTTTGCCATTGAAAAACATGTTTTTCATATACCAGAAATGTTTGAAGCTACTGACTGAATGAAAGGAGCTGGCATCTCACTCTCTTTGAATCTTCTTTATCATGCTAGGATTAACAGGAAAAAGCAAAAAATTTCAGAATTGCACCTTGCAATGTGGAGATATTACTGTTTGTGCATTTACAATATTCATTGATTTTTGCCATTGAAAAACGTCCAGAAATGTTTGAAGCTACTGACTGAATGAAAGGAGCTGGCATCTCACTCTCTTTGAATCTTCTTTATCATGCTAGGATTAACAGGAAAAAGCTAAAAATTTCAGAATTGCACCGTGCAATGTGGAGATATTACTGTTTGTGCATTTACAATATTCATTGATTTTTGCCATTGAAAAACATGTTTTTCATATACCAGAAATGTTTGAAGCTACTGACTGAATGAAAGGAGCTGGCATCTCACTCTCTTTGAATCTTCTTTATCATGCTAGGATTAGCAGGAAAAAGCAAAAAATTTCAGAATTGCACCTTGCAATGTGGAGATATTACTGTTTGTGCATTTACAATATTCATTGATTTTTGCCATTGAAAAACATGTTTTTCATATACCAGAAATGTCTGAAGCTACTGACTGAATGAAAGGAGCTGGCATCTCACTCTCTTTGAATCTTCTTTATCATGCTCGGATTAACAGGAAAAAGCTAAAAATTTCAGAATTGCACCGTGCAATGTGGAGATATTACTGTTTGTGCATTTACAATATTCATTGATTTTTGCCATTGAAAAACATGTTTTTCATATACCAGAAATGTTTGAAGCTACTGACTGAATGAAAGGAGCTGGCATCTCACTCTCTTTGAATCTTCTTTATCATGCTAGGATTAGCAGGAAAAACAAAAAATTTCAGAATTGCACCTTGCAATGTGGAGATATTACTGTTTGTGCATTTACAATATTCATTGATTTTTGCCATTGAAAAACATGTTTTTCATATACCAGAAATGTTTGAAGCTACTGACTGAATGAAAGGAGCTGGCATCTCACTCTCTTTGAATCTTCTTTATCATGCTAGGATTAACAGGAAAAAGCAAAAAATTTCAGAATTGCACCTTGCAATGTGGAGATATTACTGTTTGTGCATTTACAATATTCATTGATTTTTGCCATTGAAAAACATGTTTTTCATATACCAGAAATGTTTGAAGCTACTGACTGAATGAAAGGAGCTGGCATCTCACTCTCTTTGAATCTTCTTTATCATGCTAGGATTAACAGGAAAAAGCTAAAAATTTCAGAATTGCACCGTGCAATGTGGAGATATTACTGTTTGTGCATTTACAATATGCATTGATTTTTGCCATTGAAAAACATGTTTTTCATATACCAGAAATGTTTGAAGCTACTGACTGAATGAAAGGAGCTGGCATCTCACTCTCTTTGAATCTTCTTTATCATGCTAGGATTAGCAGGAAAAAGCAAAAAATTTCAGAATTGCACCTTGCAATGTGGAGATATTACTGTTTGTGCATTTACAATATTCATTGATTTTTGCCATTGAAAAACATGTTTTTCATATACCAGAAATGTTTGAAGCTACTGACTGAATGAAAGGAGCTGGCATCTCACTCTCTTTGAATCTTCTTTATCATGCTAGGATTAACAGGAAAAAGCTAAAAATTTCAGAATTGCACCGTGCAATGTGGAGATATTACTGTTTGTGCATTTACAATATTCATTGATTTTTGCCATTGAAAAACATGTTTTTCATATACCAGAAATGTTTGAAGCTACTGACTGAATGAAAGGAGCTGGCATCTCACTCTCTTTGAATCTTCTTTATCATGCTAGGATTAGCAGGAAAAAGCAAAAAATTTCAGAATTGCACCTTGCAATATGGAGATATTACTGTTTGTGCATTTACAATATTCATTGATTTTTGCCATTGAAAAACATGTTTTTCATATACCAGAAATGTTTGAAGCTACTGACTGAATGAAAGGAGCTGGCATCTCACTCTCTTTGAATCTTCTTTATCATGCTAGGATTAACAGGAAAAAGCAAAAAATTTCAGAATTGCACCTTGCAATGTGGAGATATTACTGTTTGTGCATTTACAATATTCATTAATTTTTGCCATTGAAAAACATGTTTTTCATATACCAGAAATGTTTGAAGCTACTGACTGAATGAAAGGAGCTGGCATCTCACTCTCTTTGAATCTTCTTTATCATGCTAGGATTAACAGGAAAAAGCTAAAAATTTCAGAATTGCACCGTGCAATGTGGAGATATTACTGTTTGTGCATTTACAATATTCATTGATTTTTGCCATTGAAAAACATGTTTTTCATATACCAAAAATGTTTGAAGCTACTGACTGAATGAAAGGAGCTGGCATCTCACTCTCTTTGAATCTTTATCATGCTAGGATTAACAGGAAAAAGCTAAAAATTTCAGAATTGCACCGTGCAATGTGGAGATATTACTGTTTGTGCATTTACAATATTCATTGATTTTTGCCATTGAAAAACATGTTTTTCATATACCAGAAATGTTTGAAGCTACTGACTGAATGAAAGGAGCTGGCATCTCACTCTCTTTGAATCTTCTTTATCATGCTAGGATTAGCAGGAAAAAGCAAAAAATTTCAGAATTGCACCTTGCAATGAGGAGATATTACTGTTTGTGCATTTACAATATTCATTGATTTTTGCCATTGAAAAACATGTTTTTCATATACCAGAAATGTTTGAAGCTACTGACTGAATGAAAGGAGCTGGCATCTCACTCTCTTTGAATCTTCTTTATCATGCTAGGATTAACAGGAAAAGGCAAAAAATTTCAGAATTGCACCTTGCAATGTGGAGATATTACTGTTTGTGCATTTACAATATTCATTGATTTTTGCCATTGAAAAACATGTTTTTCATATACCAGAAATGTTTGAAGCTACTGACTGAATGAAAGGAGCTGGCATCTCACTCTCTTTGAATCTTCTTTATCATGCTAGGATTAACAGGAAAAAGCTAAAAATTTCAGAATTGCACCGTGCAATGTGGAGATATTACTGTTTGTGCATTTACAATATTCATTGATTTTTGCCATTGAAAAACATGTTTTTCATATACCAGAAATGTTTGAAGCTACTGACTGAATGAAAGGAGCTGGCATCTCACTCTCTTTGAATCTTCTTTATCATGCTAGGATTAGCAGGAAAAAGCAAAAAATTTCAGAATTGCACCTTGCAATGTGGAGATATTACTGTTTGTGCATTTACAATATTCATTGATTTTTGCCATTGAAAAACATGTTTTTCATATACCAGAAATGTTTGAAGCTACTGACTGAATGAAAGGAGCTGGCATCTCACTCTCTTTGAATCTTCTTTATCATGCTAGGATTAGCAGGAAAAAGCAAAAAATTTCAGAATTGCACCTTGCAATGTGGAGATATTACTGTTTGTGCATTTACAATATTCATTGATTTTTGCCATTGAAAAACATGTTTTTCATATACCAGAAATGTTTGAAGCTACTGACTGAATGAAAGGAGCTGGCATCTCACTCTCTTTGAATCTTCTTTATCATGCTAGGATTAACAGGAAAAAGCTAAAAATTTCAGAATTGCACCGTGCAATGTGGAGATATTACTGTTTGTGCATTTACAATATTCATTGATTTTTGCCATTGAAAAACATGTTTTTCATATACCAGAAATGTTTGAAGCTACTGACTGAATGAAAGGAGCTGGCATCTCACTCTCTTTGAATCTTCTTTATCATGCTAGGATTAGCAGGAAAAAGCAAAAAATTTCAGAATTGCACCTTGCAATGTGGAGATATTACTGTTTGTGCATTTACAATATTCATTGATTTTTGCCATTGAAAAACATGTTTTTCATATACCAGAAATGTCTGAAGCTACTGACTGAATGAAAGGAGCTGGCATCTCACTCTCTTTGAATCTTCTTTATCATGCTCGGATTAACAGGAAAAAGCTAAAAATTTCAGAATTGCACCGTGCAATGTGGAGATATTACTGTTTGTGCATTTACAATATTCATTGATTTTTGCCATTGAAAAACATGTTTTTCATATACCAGAAATGTTTGAAGCTACTGACTGAATGAAAGGAGCTGGCATCTCACTCTCTTTGAATCTTCTTTATCATGCTAGGATTAGCAGGAAAAAGCAAAAAAATTCAGAATTGCACCTTGCAATGTGGAGATATTACTGTTTGTGCATTTACAATATTCATTGATTTTTGCCATTGAAAAACATGTTTTTCATATACCAGAAATGTTTGAAGCTACTGACTGAATGAAAGGAGCTGGCATCTCACTCTCTTTGAATCTTCTTTATCATGCTAGGATTAGCAGGAAAAAGCAAAAAATTTCAGAATTGCACCTTGCAATGTGGAGATATTACTGTTTGTGCATTTACAATATTCATTGATTTTTGCCATTGAAAAACATGTTTTTCATATACCAGAAATGTTTGAAGCTACTGACTGAATGAAAGGAGCTGGCATCTCACTCTCTTTGAATCTTCTTTATCATGCTAGGATTAACAGGAAAAAGCAAAAAATTTCAGAATTGCACCTTGCAATGTGGAGATATTACTGTTTGTGCATTTACAATATTCATTGATTTTTGCCATTGAAAAACATGTTTTTCATATACCAGAAATGTTTGAAGCTACTGACTGAATGAAAGGAGCTGGCATCTCACTCTCTTTGAATCTTCTTTATCATGCTAGGATTAGCAGGAAAAAGCAAAAAATTTCAGAATTGCACCTTGCAATGTGGAGATATTACTGTTTGTGCATTTACAATATTCATTGATTTTTGCCATTGAAAAACATGTTTTTCATATACCAGAAATGTTTGAAGCTACTGACTGAATGAAAGGAGCTGGCATCTCACTCTCTTTGAATCTTCTTTATCATGCTAGGATTAACAGGAAAAAGCTAAAAATTTCAGAATTGCACCATGCAATGTGGAGATATTACTGTTTGTGCATTTACAATATTCATTGATTTTTGCCATTGAAAAACATGTTTTTCATATACCAGAAATGTTTGAAGCTACTGACTGAATGAAAGGAGCTGGCATCTCACTCTCTTTGAATCTTCTTTATCATGCTAGGATTAGCAGGAAAAAGCAAAAAATTTCAGAATTGCACCTTGCAATATGGAGATATTACTGTTTGTGCATTTACAATATTCATTGATTTTTGCCATTGAAAAACATGTTTTTCATATACCAGAAATGTTTGAAGCTACTGACTGAATGAAAGGAGCTGGCATCTCACTCTCTTTGAATCTTCTTTATCATGCTAGGATTAACAGGAAAAAGCAAAAAATTTCAGAATTGCACCTTGCAATGTGGAGATATTACTGTTTGTGCATTTACAATATTCATTGATTTTTGCCATTGAAAAACATGTTTTTCATATACCAGAAATGTTTGAAGCTACTGACTGAATGAAAGGAGCTGGCATCTCACTCTCTTTGAATCTTCTTTATCATGCTAGGATTAACAGGAAAAAGCTAAAAATTTCAGAATTGCACCGTGCAATGTGGAGATATTACTGTTTGTGCATTTACAATATTCATTGATTTTTGCCATTGAAAAACATGTTTTTCATATACCAGAAATGTTTGAAGCTACTGACTGAATGAAAGGAGCTGGCATCTCACTCTCTTTGAATCTTTATCATGCTAGGATTAGCAGGAAAAAGCAAAAAATTTCAGAATTGCACCTTGCAATGTGGAGATATTACTGTTTGTGCATTTACAATATTCATTGATTTTTGCCATTGAAAAACATGTTTTTCATATACCAGAAATGTTTGAAGCTACTGACTGAATGAAAGGAGCTGGCATCTCACTCTCTTTGAATCTTCTTTATCATGCTAGGATTAACAGGAAAAAGCTAAAAATTTCAGAATTGCACCGTGCAATGTGGAGATATTACTGTTTGTGCATTTACAATATTCATTGATTTTTGCCATTGAAAAACATGTTTTTCATATACCAGAAATGTTTGAAGCTACTGACTGAATGAAAGGAGCTGGCATCTCACTCTCTTTGAATCTTCTTTATCATGCTAGGATTAACAGGAAAAGGCAAAAAATTTCAGAATTGCACCTTGCAATGTGGAGATATTACTGTTTGTGCATTTACAATATTCATTGATTTTTGCCATTGAAAAACATGTTTTTCATATACCAGAAATGTTTGAAGCTACTGACTGAATGAAAGGAGCTGGCATCTCACTCTCTTTGAATCTTCTTTATCATGCTAGGATTAACAGGAAAAAGCTAAAAATTTCAGAATTGCACCGTGCAATGTGGAGATATTACTGTTTGTGCATTTACAATATTCATTGATTTTTGCCATTGAAAAACATGTTTTTCATATACCAGAAATGTTTGAAGCTACTGACTGAATGAAAGGAGCTGGCATCTCACTCTCTTTGAATCTTCTTTATCATGCTAGGATTAGCAGGAAAAAGCAAAAAATTTCAGAATTGCACCTTGCAATGTGGAGATATTACTGTTTGTGCATTTACAATATTCATTGATTTTTGCCATTGAAAAACATGTTTTTCATATACCAGAAATGTTTGAAGCTACTGACTGAATGAAAGGAGCTGGCATCTCACTCTCTTTGAATCTTCTTTATCATGCTAGGATTAACAGGAAAAAGCTAAAAATTTCAGAATTGCACCGTGCAATGTGGAGATATTACTGTTTGTGCATTTACAATATTCATTGATTTTTGCCATTGAAAAACATGTTTTTCATATACCAGAAATGTTTGAAGATACTGACTGAATGAAAGGAGCTGGCATCTCACTCTCTTTGAATCTTCTTTATCATGCTAGGATTAGCAGGAAAAAGCAAAAAATTTCAGAATTGCACCTTGCAATGTGGAGATATTACTGTTTGTGCATTTACAATATTCATTGATTTTTGCCATTGAAAAACATGTTTTTCATATACCAGAAATGTTTGAAGCTACTGACTGAATGAAAGGAGCTGGCATCTCACTCTCTTTGAATCTTCTTTATCATGCTAGGATTAACAGGAAAAAGCAAAAAATTTCAGAATTGCACCTTGCAATGTGGAGATATTACTGTTTGTGCATTTACAATATTCATTGATTTTTGCCATTGAAAAACATGTTTTTCATATACCAGAAATGTTTGAAGCTACTGACTGAATGAAAGGAGCTGGCATCTCACTCTCTTTGAATCTTCTTTATCATGCTAGGATTAACAGGAAAAAGCTAAAAATTTCAGAATTGCACCGTGCAATGTGGAGATATTACTGTTTGTGCATTTACAATATTCATTGATTTTTGCCATTGAAAAACATGTTTTTCATATACCAGAAATGTTTGAAGCTACTGACTGAATGAAAGGAGCTGGCATCTCACTCTCTTTGAATCTTCTTTATCATGCTAGGATTAGCAGGAAAAAGCAAAAAATTTCAGAATTGCACCTTGCAATGTGGAGATATTACTGTTTGTGCATTTACAATATTCATTGATTTTTGCCATTGAAAAACATGTTTTTCATATACCAGAAATGTTTGAAGCTACTGACTGAATGAAAGGAGCTGGCATCTCACTCTCTTTGAATCTTCTTTATCATGCTAGGATTAACAGGAAAAAGCTAAAAATTTCAGAATTGCACCGTGCAATGTGGAGATATTACTGTTTGTGCATTTACAATATTCATTGATTTTTGCCATTGAAAAACATGTTTTTCATATACCAGAAATGTTTGAAGCTACTGACTGAATGAAAGGAGCTGGCATCTCACTCTCTTTGAATCTTCTTTATCATGCTAGGATTAGCAGGAAAAAGCAAAAAATTTCAGAATTGCACCTTGCAATGTGGAGATATTACTGTTTGTGCATTTACAATATTCATTGATTTTTGCCATTGAAAAACATGTTTTTCATATACCAGAAATGTTTGAAGCTACTGACTGAATGAAAGGAGCTGGCATCTCACTCTCTTTGAATCTTCTTTATCATGCTAGGATTAACAGGAAAAAGCAAAAAATTTCAGAATTGCACCTTGCAATGTGGAGATATTACTGTTTGTGCATTTACAATATTCATTGATTTTTGCCATTGAAAAACATGTTTTTCATATACCAGAAATGTTTGAAGCTACTGACTGAATGAAAGGAGCTGGCATCTCACTCTCTTTGAATCTTCTTTATCATGCTAGGATTAACAGGAAAAAGCTAAAAATTTCAGAATTGCACCGTGCAATGTGGAGATATTACTGTTTGTGCATTTACAATATTCATTGATTTTTGCCATTGAAAAACATGTTTTTCATATACCAGAAATGTTTGAAGCTACTGACTGAATGAAAGGAGCTGGCATCTCACTCTCTTTGAATCTTCTTTACCATGCTAGGATTAGCAGGAAAAAGCAAAAAATTTCAGAATTGCACCTTGCAATGTGGAGATATTACTGTTTGTGCATTTACAATATTCATTGATTTTTGCCATTGAAAAACATGTTTTTCATATACCAGAAATGTTTGAAGCTACTGACTGAATGAAAGGAGCTGGCATCTCACTCTCTTTGAATCTTCTTTATCATGCTAGGATTAACAGGAAAAAGCTAAAAATTTCAGAATTGCACCGTGCAATGTGGAGATATTACTGTTTGTGCATTTACAATATTCATTGATTTTTGCCATTGAAAAACATGTTTTTCATATACCAGAAATGTTTGAAGCTACTGACTGAATGAAAGGAGCTGGCATCTCACTCTCTTTGAATCTTCTTTATCATGCTAGGATTAGCAGGAAAAAGCAAAAAATTTCAGAATTGCACCTTGCAATGTGGAGATATTACTGTTTGTGCATTTACAATATTCATTGATTTTTGCCATTGAAAAACATGTTTTTCATATACCAGAAATGTTTGAAGCTACTGACTGAATGAAAGGAGCTGGCATCTCACTCTCTTTGAATCTTCTTTATCATGCTAGGATTAACAGGAAAAAGCAAAGAATTTCAGAATTGCACCTTGCAATGTGGAGATATTACTGTTTGTGCATTTACAATATTCATTGATTTTTGCCATTGAAAAACATGTTTTTCATATACCAGAAATGTTTGAAGCTACTGACTGAATGAAAGGAGCTGGCATCTCACTCTCTTTGAATCTTCTTTATCATGCTAGGATTAACAGGAAAAAGCTAAAAATTTCAGAATTGCACCGTGCAATGTGGAGATATTACTGTTTGTGCATTTACAATATTCATTGATTTTTGCCATTGAAAAACATGTTTTTCATATACCAGAAATGTTTGAAGCTACTGACTGAATGAAAGGAGCTGGCATCTCACTCTCTTTGAATCTTCTTTATCATGCTAGGATTAACAGGAAAAAGCAAAAAATTTCAGAATTGCACCTTGCAATGTGGAGATATTACTGTTTGTGCATTTACAATATTCATTGATTTTTGCCATTGAAAAACGTCCAGAAATGTTTGAAGCTACTGACTGAATGAAAGGAGCTGGCATCTCACTCTCTTTGAATCTTCTTTATCATGCTAGGATTAACAGGAAAAAGCTAAAAATTTCAGAATTGCACCGTGCAATGTGGAGATATTACTGTTTGTGCATTTACAATATTCATTGATTTTTGCCATTGAAAAACATGTTTTTCATATACCAGAAATGTTTGAAGCTACTGACTGAATGAAAGGAGCTGGCATCTCACTCTCTTTGAATCTTCTTTATCATGCTAGGATTAGCAGGAAAAAGCAAAAAATTTCAGAATTGCACCTTGCAATGTGGAGATATTACTGTTTGTGCATTTACAATATTCATTGATTTTTGCCATTGAAAAACATGTTTTTCATATACCAGAAATGTCTGAAGCTACTGACTGAATGAAAGGAGCTGGCATCTCACTCTCTTTGAATCTTCTTTATCATGCTCGGATTAACAGGAAAAACCAAAAAATTTCAGAATTGCACCGTGCAATGTGGAGATATTACTGTTTGTGCATTTACAATATTCATTGATTTTTGCCATTGAAAAACATGTTTTTCATATACCAGAAATGTTTGAAGCTACTGACTGAATGAAAGGAGCTGGCATCTCACTCTCTTTGAATCTTCTTTATCATGCTAGGATTAACAGGAAAAAGCTAAAAATTTCAGAATTGCACCGTGCAATGTGGAGATATTACTGTTTGTGCATTTACAATATTCATTGATTTTTGCCATTGAAAAACATGTTTTTCATATACCAGAAATGTTTGAAGCTACTGACTGAATGAAAGGAGCTGGCATCTCACTCTCTTTGAATCTTCTTTATCATGCTAGGATTAGCAGGAAAAAGCAAAAAATTTCAGAATTGCACCTTGCAATGTGGAGATATTACTGTTTGTGCATTTACAATATTCATTGATTTTTGCCATTGAAAAACATGTTTTTCATATACCAGAAATGTTTGAAGCTACTGACTGAATGAAAGGAGCTGGCATCTCACTCTCTTTGAATCTTCTTTATCATGCTAGGATTAACAGGAAAAAGCAAAAAATTTCAGAATTGCACCTTGCAATGTGGAGATATTACTGTTTGTGCATTTACAATATTCATTGATTTTTGCCATTGAAAAACATGTTTTTCATATACCAGAAATGTTTGAAGCTACTGACTGAATGAAAGGAGCTGGCATCTCACTCTCTTTGAATCTTCTTTATCATGCTAGGATTAACAGGAAAAAGCTAAAAATTTCAGAATTGCACCGTGCAATGTGGAGATATTACTGTTTGTGCATTTACAATATTCATTGATTTTTGCCATTGAAAAACATGTTTTTCATATACCAGAAATGTTTGAAGCTACTGACTGAATGAAAGGAGCTGGCATCTCACTCTCTTTGAATCTTCTTTATCATGCTAGGATTAGCAGGAAAAAGCAAAAAATTTCAGAATTGCACCTTGCAATGTGGAGATATTACTGTTTGTGCATTTACAATATTCATTGATTTTTGCCATTGAAAAACATGTTTTTCATATACCAGAAATGTTTGAAGCTACTGACTGAATGAAAGGAGCTGGCATCTCACTCTCTTTGAATCTTCTTTATCATGCTAGGATTAACAGGAAAAAGCTAAAAATTTCAGAATTGCACCGTGCAATGTGGAGATATTACTGTTTGTGCATTTACAATATTCATTGATTTTTGCCATTGAAAAACATGTTTTTCATATACCAGAAATGTTTGAAGCTACTGACTGAATGAAAGGAGCTGGCATCTCACTCTCTTTGAATCTTCTTTATCATGCTAGGATTAGCAGGAAAAAGCAAAAAATTTCAGAATTGCACCTTGCAATGTGGAGATATTACTGTTTGTGCATTTACAATATTCATTGATTTTTGCCACTGAAAAACATGTTTTTCATATACCAGAAATGTTTGAAGCTACTGACTGAATGAAAGGAGCTGGCATCTCACTCTCTTTGAATCTTCTTTATCATGCTAGGATTAACAGGAAAAAGCAAAAAATTTCAGAATTGCACCTTGCAATGTGGAGATATTACTGTTTGTGCATTTACAATATTCATTGATTTTTGCCATTGAAAAACATGTTTTTCATATACCAGAAATGTTTGAAGCTACTGACTGAATGAAAGGAGCTGGCATCTCACTCTCTTTGAATCTTCTTTATCATGCTAGGATTAACAGGAAAAAGCTAAAAATTTCAGAATTGCACCGTGCAATGTGGAGATATTACTGTTTGTGCATTTACAATATTCATTGATTTTTGCCATTGAAAAACATGTTTTTCATATACCAGAAATGTTTGAAGCTACTGACTGAATGAAAGGAGCTGGCATCTCACTCTCTTTGAATCTTCTTTACCATGCTAGGATTAGCAGGAAAAAGCAAAAAATTTCAGAATTGCACCTTGCAATGTGGAGATATTACTGTTTGTGCATTTACAATATTCATTGATTTTTGCCATTGAAAAACATGTTTTTCATATACCAGAAATGTTTGAAGCTACTGACTGAATGAAAGGAGCTGGCATCTCACTCTCTTTGAATCTTCTTTATCATGCTAGGATTAACAGGAAAAAGCTAAAAATTTCAGAATTGCACCGTGCAATGTGGAGATATTACTGTTTGTGCATTTACAATATTCATTGATTTTTGCCATTGAAAAACATGTTTTTCATATACCAGAAATGTTTGAAGCTACTGACTGAATGAAAGGAGCTGGTATCTCACTCTCTTTGAATCTTCTTTATCATGCTAGGATTAGCAGGAAAAAGCAAAAAATTTCAGAATTGCACCTTGCAATGTGGAGATATTACTGTTTGTGCATTTACAATATTCATTGATTTTTGCCATTGAAAAACATGTTTTTCATATACCAGAAATGTTTGAAGCTACTGACTGAATGAAAGGAGCTGGCATCTCACTCTCTTTGAATCTTCTTTATCATGCTAGGATTAACAGGAAAAAGCAAAGAATTTCAGAATTGCACCTTGCAATGTGGAGATATTACTGTTTGTGCATTTACAATATTCATTGATTTTTGCCATTGAAAAACATGTTTTTCATATACCAGAAATGTTTGAAGCTACTGACTGAATGAAAGGAGCTGGCATCTCACTCTCTTTGAATCTTCTTTATCATGCTAGGATTAACAGGAAAAAGCTAAAAATTTCAGAATTGCACCGTGCAATGTGGAGATATTACTGTTTGTGCATTTACAATATTCATTGATTTTTGCCATTGAAAAACATGTTTTTCATATACCAGAAATGTTTGAAGCTACTGACTGAATGAAAGGAGCTGGCATCTCACTCTCTTTGAATCTTCTTTATCATGCTAGGATTAACAGGAAAAAGCAAAAAATTTCAGAATTGCACCTTGCAATGTGGAGATATTACTGTTTGTGCATTTACAATATTCATTGATTTTTGCCATTGAAAAACGTCCAGAAATGTTTGAAGCTACTGACTGAATGAAAGGAGCTGGCATCTCACTCTCTTTGAATCTTCTTTATCATGCTAGGATTAACAGGAAAAAGCTAAAAATTTCAGAATTGCACCGTGCAATGTGGAGATATTACTGTTTGTGCATTTACAATATTCATTGATTTTTGCCATTGAAAAACACGTTTTTCATATACCAGAAATGTTTGAAGCTACTGACTGAATGAAAGGAGCTGGCATCTCACTCTCTTTGAATCTTCTTTATCATGCTAGGATTAGCAGGAAAAAGCAAAAAATTTCAGAATTGCACCTTGCAATGTGGAGATATTACTGTTTGTGCATTTACAATATTCATTGATTTTTGCCATTGAAAAACATGTTTTTCATATACCAGAAATGTCTGAAGCTACTGACTGAATGAAAGGAGCTGGCATCTCACTCTCTTTGAATCTTCTTTATCATGCTCGGATTAACAGGAAAAAGCTAAAAATTTCAGAATTGCACCGTGCAATGTGGAGATATTACTGTTTGTGCATTTACAATATTCATTGATTTTTGCCATTGAAAAACATGTTTTTCATATACCAGAAATGTTTGAAGCTACTGACTGAATGAAAGGAGCTGGCATCTCACTCTCTTTGAATCTTCTTTATCATGCTAGGATTAGCAGGAAAAAGCAAAAAATTTCAGAATTGCACCTTGCAATGTGGAGATATTAGTTTGTGCATTTACAATATTCATTGATTTTTGCCATTGAAAAACATGTTTTTCATATACCAGAAATGTTTGAAGCTACTGACTGAATGAAAGGAGCTGGCATCTCACTCTCTTTGAATCTTCTTTATCATGCTAGGATTAGCAGGAAAAAGCAAAAAATTTCAGAATTGCACCTTGCAATGTGGAGATATTACTGTTTGTGCATTTACAATATTCATTGATTTTTGCCATTGAAAAACATGTTTTTCATATACCAGAAATGTTTGAAGCTACTGACTGAATGAAAGGAGCTGGCATCTCACTCTCTTTGAATCTTCTTTATCATGCTAGGATTAGCAGGAAAAAGCAAAAAATTTCAGAATTGCACCTTGCAATGTGGAGATATTACTGTTTGTGCATTTACAATATTCATTGATTTTTGCCATTGAAAAACATGTTTTTCATATACCAGAAATGTTTGAAGCTACTGACTGAATGAAAGGAGCTGGCATCTCACTCTCTTTGAATCTTCTTTATCATGCTAGGATTAACAGGAAAAAGCAAAGAATTTCAGAATTGCACCTTGCAATGTGGAGATATTACTGTTTGTGCATTTACAATATTCATTGATTTTTGCCATTGAAAAACATGTTTTTCATATACCAGAAATGTTTGAAGCTACTGACTGAATGAAAGGAGCTGGCATCTCACTCTCTTTGAATCTTCTTTATCATGCTAGGATTAACAGGAAAAAGCTAAAAATTTCAGAATTGCACCGTGCAATGTGGAGATATTACTGTTTGTGCATTTACAATATTCATTGATTTTTGCCATTGAAAAACATGTTTTTCATATACCAGAAATGTTTGAAGCTACTGACTGAATGAAAGGAGCTGGCATCTCACTCTCTTTGAATCTTCTTTATCATGCTAGGATTAACAGGAAAAAGCAAAAAATTTCAGAATTGCACCTTGCAATGTGGAGATATTACTGTTTGTGCATTTACAATATTCATTGATTTTTGCCATTGAAAAACGTCCAGAAATGTTTGAAGCTACTGACTGAATGAAAGGAGCTGGCATCTCACTCTCTTTGAATCTTCTTTATCATGCTAGGATTAACAGGAAAAAGCTAAAAATTTCAGAATTGCACCGTGCAATGTGGAGATATTACTGTTTGTGCATTTACAATATTCATTGATTTTTGCCATTGAAAAACATGTTTTTCATATACCAGAAATGTTTGAAGCTACTGACTGAATGAAAGGAGCTGGCATCTCACTCTCTTTGAATCTTCTTTATCATGCTAGGATTAGCAGGAAAAAGCAAAAAATTTCAGAATTGCACCTTGCAATGTGGAGATATTACTGTTTGTGCATTTACAATATTCATTGATTTTTGCCATTGAAAAACATGTTTTTCATATACCAGAAATGTCTGAAGCTACTGACTGAATGAAAGGAGCTGGCATCTCACTCTCTTTGAATCTTCTTTATCATGCTCGGATTAACAGGAAAAAGCTAAAAATTTCAGAATTGCACCGTGCAATGTGGAGATATTACTGTTTGTGCATTTACAATATTCATTGATTTTTGCCATTGAAAAACATGTTTTTCATATACCAGAAATGTTTGAAGCTACTGACTGAATGAAAGGAGCTGGCATCTCACTCTCTTTGAATCTTCTTTATCATGCTAGGATTAGCAGGAAAAAGCAAAAAATTTCAGAATTGCACCTTGCAATGTGGAGATATTAGTTTGTGCATTTACAATATTCATTGATTTTTGCCATTGAAAAACATGTTTTTCATATACCAGAAATGTTTGAAGCTACTGACTGAATGAAAGGAGCTGGCATCTCACTCTCTTTGAATCTTCTTTATCATGCTAGGATTAGCAGGAAAAAGCAAAAAATTTCAGAATTGCACCTTGCAATGTGGAGATATTACTGTTTGTGCATTTACAATATTCATTGATTTTTGCCATTGAAAAACATGTTTTTCATATACCAGAAATGTTTGAAGCTACTGACTGAATGAAAGGAGCTGGCATCTCACTCTCTTTGAATCTTCTTTATCATGCTAGGATTAACAGGAAAAAGCTAAAAATTTCAGAATTGCACCTTGCAATGTGGAGATATTACTGTTTGTGCATTTACAATATTCATTGGTTTTTGCCATTGAAAAACATGTTTTTCATATACCAGAAATGTTTGAAGCTACTGACTGAATGAAAGGAGCTGGCATCTCACTCTCTTTGAATCTTCTTTATCATGCTAGGATTAACAGGAAAAAGCTAAAAATTTCAGAATTGCACCGTGCAATGTGGAGATATTACTGTTTGTGCATTTACAATATTCATTGATTTTTGCCATTGAAAAACATGTTTTTCATATACCAGAAATGTTTGAAGCTACTGACTGAATGAAAGGAGCTGGCATCTCACTCTCTTTGAATCTTCTTTATCATGCTAGGATTAGCAGGAAAAAGCAAAAAATTTCAGAATTGCACCTTGCAATGTGGAGATATTACTGTTTGTGCATTTACAATATTCATTGATTTTTGCCATTGAAAAACATGTTTTTCATATACCAGAAATGTTTGAAGCTACTGACTGAATGAAAGGAGCTGGCATCTCACTCTCTTTGAATCTTCTTTATCATGCTAGGATTAACAGGAAAAAGCTAAAAATTTCAGAATTGCACCGTGCAATGTGGAGATATTACTGTTTGTGCATTTACAATATTCATTGATTTTTGCCATTGAAAAACATGTTTTTCATATACCAGAAATGTTTGAAGCTACTGACTGAATGAAAGGAGCTGGCATCTCACTCTCTTTGAATCTTCTTTATCATGCTAGGATTAGCAGGAAAAAGCAAAAAATTTCAGAATTGCACCTTGCAATGTGGAGATATTACTGTTTGTGCATTTACAATATTCATTGATTTTTGCCATTGAAAAACATGTTTTTCATATACCAGAAATGTTTGAAGCTACTGACTGAATGAAAGGAGCTGGCATCTCACTCTCTTTGAATCTTCTTTATCATGCTAGGATTAACAGGAAAAAGCAAAAAATTTCAGAATTGCACCTTGCAATGTGGAGATATTACTGTTTGTGCATTTACAATATTCATTGATTTTTGCCATTGAAAAACATGTTTTTCATATACCAGAAATGTTTGAAGCTACTGACTGAATGAAAGGAGCTGGCATCTCACTCTCTTTGAATCTTCTTTATCATGCTAGGATTAACAGGAAAAAGCTAAAAATTTCAGAATTGCACCGTGCAATGTGGAGATATTACTGTTTGTGCATTTACAATATTCATTGATTTTTGCCATTGAAAAACATGTTTTTCATATACCAGAAATGTTTGAAGCTACTGACTGAATGAAAGGAGCTGGCATCTCACTCTCTTTGAATCTTCTTTATCATGCTAGGATTAACAGGAAAAAGCAAAAAATTTCAGAATTGCACCTTGCAATGTGGAGATATTACTGTTTGTGCATTTACAATATTCATTGATTTTTGCCATTGAAAAACGTCCAGAAATGTTTGAAGCTACTGACTGAATGAAAGGAGCTGGCATCTCACTCTCTTTGAATCTTCTTTATCATGCTAGGATTAACAGGAAAAAGCTAAAAATTTCAGAATTGCACCGTGCAATGTGGAGATATTACTGTTTGTGCATTTACAATATTCATTGATTTTTGCCATTGAAAAACATGTTTTTCATATACCAGAAATGTTTGAAGCTACTGACTGAATGAAAGGAGCTGGCATCTCACTCTCTTTGAATCTTCTTTATCATGCTAGGATTAGCAGGAAAAAGCAAAAAATTTCAGAATTGCACCTTGCAATGTGGAGATATTACTGTTTGTGCATTTACAATATTCATTGATTTTTGCCATTGAAAAACATGTTTTTCATATACCAGAAATGTCTGAAGCTACTGACTGAATGAAAGGAGCTGGCATCTCACTCTCTTTGAATCTTCTTTATCATGCTCGGATTAACAGGAAAAAGCTAAAAATTTCAGAATTGCACCGTGCAATGTGGAGATATTACTGTTTGTGCATTTACAATATTCATTGATTTTTGCCATTGAAAAACATGTTTTTCATATACCAGAAATGTTTGAAGCTACTGACTGAATGAAAGGAGCTGGCATCTCACTCTCTTTGAATCTTCTTTATCATGCTAGGATTAGCAGGAAAAAGCAAAAAATTTCAGAATTGCACCTTGCAATGTGGAGATATTAGTTTGTGCATTTACAATATTCATTGATTTTTGCCATTGAAAAACATGTTTTTCATATACCAGAAATGTTTGAAGCTACTGACTGAATGAAAGGAGCTGGCATCTCACTCTCTTTGAATCTTCTTTATCATGCTAGGATTAGCAGGAAAAAGCAAAAAATTTCAGAATTGCACCTTGCAATGTGGAGATATTACTGTTTGTGCATTTACAATATTCATTGATTTTTGCCATTGAAAAACATGTTTTTCATATACCAGAAATGTTTGAAGCTACTGACTGAATGAAAGGAGCTGGCATCTCACTCTCTTTGAATCTTCTTTATCATGCTAGGATTAACAGGAAAAAGCAAAAAATTTCAGAATTGCACCTTGCAATGTGGAGATATTACTGTTTGTGCATTTACAATATTCATTGGTTTTTGCCATTGAAAAACATGTTTTTCATATACCAGAAATGTTTGAAGCTACTGACTGAATGAAAGGAGCTGGCATCTCACTCTCTTTGAATCTTCTTTATCATGCTAGGATTAACAGGAAAAAGCTAAAAATTTCAGAATTGCACCGTGCAATGTGGAGATATTACTGTTTGTGCATTTACAATATTCATTGATTTTTGCCATTGAAAAACATGTTTTTCATATACCAGAAATGTTTGAAGCTACTGACTGAATGAAAGGAGCTGGCATCTCACTCTCTTTGAATCTTCTTTATCATGCTAGGATTAGCAGGAAAAAGCAAAAAATTTCAGAATTGCACCTTGCAATGTGGAGATATTACTGTTTGTGCATTTACAATATTCATTGATTTTTGCCATTGAAAAACATGTTTTTCATATACCAGAAATGTTTGAAGCTACTGACTGAATGAAAGGAGCTGGCATCTCACTCTCTTTGAATCTTCTTTATCATGCTAGGATTAACAGGAAAAAGCTAAAAATTTCAGAATTGCACCGTGCAATGTGGAGATATTACTGTTTGTGCATTTACAATATTCATTGATTTTTGCCATTGAAAAACATGTTTTTCATATACCAGAAATGTTTGAAGCTACTGACTGAATGAAAGGAGCTGGCATCTCACTCTCTTTGAATCTTCTTTATCATGCTAGGATTAGCAGGAAAAAGCAAAAAATTTCAGAATTGCACCTTGCAATGTGGAGATATTACTGTTTGTGCATTTACAATATTCATTGATTTTTGCCATTGAAAAACATGTTTTTCATATACCAGAAATGTTTGAAGCTACTGACTGAATGAAAGGAGCTGGCATCTCACTCTCTTTGAATCTTCTTTATCATGCTAGGATTAACAGGAAAAAGCAAAAAATTTCAGAATTGCACCTTGCAATGTGGAGATATTACTGTTTGTGCATTTACAATATTCATTGATTTTTGCCATTGAAAAACATGTTTTTCATATACCAGAAATGTTTGAAGCTACTGACTGAATGAAAGGAGCTGGCATCTCACTCTCTTTGAATCTTCTTTATCATGCTAGGATTAACAGGAAAAAGCTAAAAATTTCAGAATTGCACCGTGCAATGTGGAGATATTACTGTTTGTGCATTTACAATATTCATTGATTTTTGCCATTGAAAAACATGTTTTTCATATACCAGAAATGTTTGAAGCTACTGACTGAATGAAAGGAGCTGGCATCTCACTCTCTTTGAATCTTCTTTATCATGCTAGGATTAACAGGAAAAAGCAAAAAATTTCAGAATTGCACCTTGCAATGTGGAGATATTACTGTTTGTGCATTTACAATATTCATTGATTTTTGCCATTGAAAAACGTCCAGAAATGTTTGAAGCTACTGACTGAATGAAAGGAGCTGGCATCTCACTCTCTTTGAATCTTCTTTATCATGCTAGGATTAACAGGAAAAAGCTAAAAATTTCAGAATTGCACCGTGCAATGTGGAGATATTACTGTTTGTGCATTTACAATATTCATTGATTTTTGCCATTGAAAAACATGTTTTTCATATACCAGAAATGTTTGAAGCTACTGACTGAATGAAAGGAGCTGGCATCTCACTCTCTTTGAATCTTCTTTATCATGCTAGGATTAGCAGGAAAAAGCAAAAAATTTCAGAATTGCACCTTGCAATGTGGAGATATTACTGTTTGTGCATTTACAATATTCATTGATTTTTGCCATTGAAAAACATGTTTTTCATATACCAGAAATGTCTGAAGCTACTGACTGAATGAAAGGAGCTGGCATCTCACTCTCTTTGAATCTTCTTTATCATGCTAGGATTAGCAGGAAAAAGCAAAAAATTTCAGAATTGCACCTTGCAATGTGGAGATATTAGTTTGTGCATTTACAATATTCATTGATTTTTGCCATTGAAAAACATGTTTTTCATATACCAGAAATGTTTGAAGCTACTGACTGAATGAAAGGAGCTGGCATCTCACTCTCTTTGAATCTTCTTTATCATGCTAGGATTAGCAGGAAAAAGCAAAAAATTTCAGAATTGCACCTTGCAATGTGGAGATATTACTGTTTGTGCATTTACAATATTCATTGATTTTTGCCATTGAAAAACATGTTTTTCATATACCAGAAATGTTTGAAGCTACTGACTGAATGAAAGGAGCTGGCATCTCACTCTCTTTGAATCTTCTTTATCATGCTAGGATTAACAGGAAAAAGCAAAAAATTTCAGAATTGCACCTTGCAATGTGGAGATATTACTGTTTGTGCATTTACAATATTCATTGGTTTTTGCCATTGAAAAACATGTTTTTCATATACCAGAAATGTTTGAAGCTACTGACTGAATGAAAGGAGCTGGCATCTCACTCTCTTTGAATCTTCTTTATCATGCTAGGATTAACAGGAAAAAGCTAAAAATTTCAGAATTGCACCGTGCAATGTGGAGATATTACTGTTTGTGCATTTACAATATTCATTGATTTTTGCCATTGAAAAACATGTTTTTCATATACCAGAAATGTTTGAAGCTACTGACTGAATGAAAGGAGCTGGCATCTCACTCTCTTTGAATCTTCTTTATCATGCTAGGATTAGCAGGAAAAAGCAAAAAATTTCAGAATTGCACCTTGCAATGTGGAGATATTACTGTTTGTGCATTTACAATATTCATTGATTTTTGCCATTGAAAAACATGTTTTTCATATACCAGAAATGTTTGAAGCTACTGACTGAATGAAAGGAGCTGGCATCTCACTCTCTTTGAATCTTCTTTATCATGCTAGGATTAACAGGAAAAAGCTAAAAATTTCAGAATTGCACCGTGCAATGTGGAGATATTACTGTTTGTGCATTTACAATATTCATTGATTTTTGCCATTGAAAAACATGTTTTTCATATACCAGAAATGTTTGAAGCTACTGACTGAATGAAAGGAGCTGGCATCTCACTCTCTTTGAATCTTCTTTATCATGCTAGGATTAGCAGGAAAAAGCAAAAAATTTCAGAATTGCACCTTGCAATGTGGAGATATTACTGTTTGTGCATTTACAATATTCATTGATTTTTGCCATTGAAAAACATGTTTTTCATATACCAGAAATGTTTGAAGCTACTGACTGAATGAAAGGAGCTGGCATCTCACTCTCTTTGAATCTTCTTTATCATGCTAGGATTAACAGGAAAAAGCAAAAAATTTCAGAATTGCACCTTGCAATGTGGAGATATTACTGTTTGTGCATTTACAATATTCATTGATTTTTGCCATTGAAAAACATGTTTTTCATATACCAGAAATGTTTGAAGCTACTGACTGAATGAAAGGAGCTGGCATCTCACTCTCTTTGAATCTTCTTTATCATGCTAGGATTAACAGGAAAAAGCTAAAAATTTCAGAATTGCACCGTGCAATGTGGAGATATTACTGTTTGTGCATTTACAATATTCATTGATTTTTGCCATTGAAAAACATGTTTTTCATATACCAGAAATGTTTGAAGCTACTGACTGAATGAAAGGAGCTGGCATCTCACTCTCTTTGAATCTTCTTTATCATGCTAGGATTAACAGGAAAAAGCAAAAAATTTCAGAATTGCACCTTGCAATGTGGAGATATTACTGTTTGTGCATTTACAATATTCATTGATTTTTGCCATTGAAAAACGTCCAGAAATGTTTGAAGCTACTGACTGAATGAAAGGAGCTGGCATCTCACTCTCTTTGAATCTTCTTTATCATGCTAGGATTAACAGGAAAAAGCTAAAAATTTCAGAATTGCACCGTGCAATGTGGAGATATTACTGTTTGTGCATTTACAATATTCATTGATTTTTGCCATTGAAAAACATGTTTTTCATATACCAGAAATGTTTGAAGCTACTGACTGAATGAAAGGAGCTGGCATCTCACTCTCTTTGAATCTTCTTTATCATGCTAGGATTAGCAGGAAAAAGCAAAAAATTTCAGAATTGCACCTTGCAATGTGGAGATATTACTGTTTGTGCATTTACAATATTCATTGATTTTTGCCATTGAAAAACATGTTTTTCATATACCAGAAATGTCTGAAGCTACTGACTGAATGAAAGGAGCTGGCATCTCACTCTCTTTGAATCTTCTTTATCATGCTCGGATTAACAGGAAAAAGCTAAAAATTTCAGAATTGCACCGTGCAATGTGGAGATATTACTGTTTGTGCACTTACAATATTCATTGATTTTTGCCATTGAAAAACATGTTTTTCATATACCAGAAATGTTTGAAGCTACTGACTGAATGAAAGGAGCTGGCATCTCACTCTCTTTGAATCTTCTTTATCATGCTAGGATTAGCAGGAAAAAGCAAAAAATTTCAGAATTGCACCTTGCAATGTGGAGATATTACTGTTTGTGCATTTACAATATTCATTGATTTTTGCCATTGAAAAACATGTTTTTCATATACCAGAAATGTTTGAAGCTACTGACTGAATGAAAGGAGCTGGCATCTCACTCTCTTTGAATCTTCTTTATCATGCTAGGATTAGCAGGAAAAAGCAAAAAATTTCAGAATTGCACCTTGCAATGTGGAGATATTACTGTTTGTGCATTTACAATATTCATTGATTTTTGCCATTGAAAAACATGTTTTTCATATACCAGAAATGTTTGAAGCTACTGACTGAATGAAAGGAGCTGGCATCTCACTCTCTTTGAATCTTCTTTATCATGCTAGGATTAACAGGAAAAAGCAAAAAATTTCAGAATTGCACCTTGCAATGTGGAGATATTACTGTTTGTGCATTTACAATATTCATTGATTTTTGCCATTGAAAAACATGTTTTTCATATACCAGAAATGTTTGAAGCTACTGACTGAATGAAAGGAGCTGGCATCTCACTCTCTTTGAATCTTCTTTATCATGCTAGGATTAACAGGAAAAAGCTAAAAATTTCAGAATTGCACCGTGCAATGTGGAGATATTTCTGTTTGTGCATTTACAATATGCATTGATTTTTGCCATTGAAAAACATGTTTTTCATATACCAGAAATGTTTGAAGCTACTGACTGAATGAAAGGAGCTGGCATCTCACTCTCTTTGAATCTTCTTTATCATGCTAGGATTAGCAGGAAAAAGCAAAAAATTTCAGAATTGCACCTTGCAATGTGGAGATATTACTGTTTGTGCATTTACAATATTCATTGATTTTTGCCATTGAAAAACATGTTTTTCATATACCAGAAATGTTTGAAGCTACTGACTGAATGAAAGGAGCTGGCATCTCACTCTCTTTGAATCTTCTTTATCATGCTAGGATTAACAGGAAAAAGCTAAAAATTTCAGAATTGCACCGTGCAATGTGGAGATATTACTGTTTGTGCATTTACAATATTCATTGATTTTTGCCATTGAAAAACATGTTTTTCATATACCAGAAATGTTTGAAGCTACTGACTGAATGAAAGGAGCTGGCATCTCACTCTCTTTGAATCTTCTTTATCATGCTAGGATTAGCAGGAAAAAGCAAAAAATTTCAGAATTGCACCTTGCAATATGGAGATATTACTGTTTGTGCATTTACAATATTCATTGATTTTTGCCATTGAAAAACATGTTTTTCATATACCAGAAATGTTTGAAGCTACTGACTGAATGAAAGGAGCTGGCATCTCACTCTCTTTGAATCTTCTTTATCATGCTAGGATTAACAGGAAAAAGCAAAAAATTTCAGAATTGCACCTTGCAATGTGGAGATATTACTGTTTGTGCATTTACAATATTCAGTGATTTTTGCCATTGAAAAACATGTTTTTCATATACCAGAAATGTTTGAAGCTACTGACTGAATGAAAGGAGCTGGCATCTCACTCTCTTTGAATCTTCTTTATCATGCTAGGATTAACAGGAAAAAGCTAAAAATTTCAGAATTGCACCGTGCAATGTGGAGATATTACTGTTTGTGCATTTACAATATTCATTGATTTTTGCCATTGAAAAACATGTTTTTCATATAACAGAAATGTTTGAAGCTACTGACTGAATGAAAGGAGCTGGCATCTCACTCTCTTTGAATCTTCTTTATCATGCTAGGATTAACAGGAAAAAGCTAAAAATTTCAGAATTGCACCGTGCAATGTGGAGATATTACTGTTTGTGCATTTACAATATTCATTGATTTTTGCCATTGAAAAACATGTTTTTCATATACCAGAAATGTTTGAAGCTACTGACTGAATGAAAGGAGCTGGCATCTCACTCTCTTTGAATCTTCTTTATCATGCTAGGATTAGCAGGAAAAAGCAAAAAATTTCAGAATTGCACCTTGCAATGTGGAGATATTACTGTTTGTGCATTTACAATATTCATTGATTTTTGCCATTGAAAAACATGTTTTTCATATACCAGAAATGTTTGAAGCTACTGACTGAATGAAAGGAGCTGGCATCTCACTCTCTTTGAATCTTCTTTATCATGCTAGGATTAACAGGAAAAGGCAAAAAATTTCAGAATTGCACCTTGCAATGTGGAGATATTACTGTTTGTGCATTTACAATATTCATTGATTTTTGCCATTGAAAAACATGTTTTTCATATACCAGAAATGTTTGAAGCTACTGACTGAATGAAAGGAGCTGGCATCTCACTCTCTTTGAATCTTCTTTATCATGCTAGGATTAACAGGAAAAAGCTAAAAATTTCAGAATTGCACCGTGCAATGTGGAGATATTACTGTTTGTGCATTTACAATATTCATTGATTTTTGCCATTGAAAAACATGTTTTTCATATACCAGAAATGTTTGAAGCTACTGACTGAATGAAAGGAGCTGGCATCTCACTCTCTTTGAATCTTCTTTATCATGCTAGGATTAGCAGGAAAAAGCAAAAAATTTCAGAATTGCACCTTGCAATGTGGAGATATTACTGTTTGTGCATTTACAATATTCATTGATTTTTGCCATTGAAAAACATGTTTTTCATATACCAGAAATGTTTGAAGCTACTGACTGAATGAAAGGAGCTGGCATCTCACTCTCTTTGAATCTTCTTTATCATGCTAGGATTAACAGGAAAAAGCTAAAAATTTCAGAATTGCACCGTGCAATGTGGAGATATTACTGTTTGTGCATTTACAATATTCATTGATTTTTGCCATTGAAAAACATGTTTTTCATATACCAGAAATGTTTGAAGCTACTGACTGAATGAAAGGAGCTGGCATCTCACTCTCTTTGAATCTTCTTTATCATGCTAGGATTAGCAGGAAAAAGCAAAAAATTTCAGAATTGCACCTTGCAATGTGGAGATATTACTGTTTGTGCATTTACAATATTCATTGATTTTTGCCATTGAAAAACATGTTTTTCATATACCAGAAATGTTTGAAGCTACTGACTGAATGAAAGGAGCTGGCATCTCACTCTCTTTGAATCTTCTTTATCATGCTAGGATTAACAGGAAAAAGCAAAAAATTTCAGAATTGCACCTTGCAATGTGGAGATATTACTGTTTGTGCATTTACAATATTCATTGATTCTTGCCATTGAAAAACATGTTTTTCATATACCAGAAATGTTTGAAGCTACTGACTGAATGAAAGGAGCTGGCATCTCACTCTCTTTGAATCTTCTTTATCATGCTAGGATTAACAGGAAAAAGCTAAAAATTTCAGAATTGCACCGTGCAATGTGGAGATATTACTGTTTGTGCATTTACAATATTCATTGATTTTTGCCATTGAAAAACATGTTTTTCATATACCAGAAATGTTTGAAGCTACTGACTGAATGAAAGGAGCTGGCATCTCACTCTCTTTGAATCTTCTTTATCATGCTAGGATTAGCAGGAAAAAGCAAAAAATTTCAGAATTGCACCTTGCAATGTGGAGATATTACTGTTTGTGCATTTACAATATTCATTGATTTTTGCCATTGAAAAACATGTTTTTCATATACCAGAAATGTTTGAAGCTACTGACTGAATGAAAGGAGCTGGCATCTCACTCTCTTTGAATCTTCTTTATCATGCTAGGATTAACAGGAAAAAGCTAAAAATTTCAGAATTGCACCGTGCAATGTGGAGATATTACTGTTTGTGCATTTACAATATTCATTGATTTTTGCCATTGAAAAACATGTTTTTCATATACCAGAAATGTTTGAAGCTACTGACTGAATGAAAGGAGCTGGCATCTCACTCTCTTTGAATCTTCTTTATCATGCTAGGATTAGCAGGAAAAAGCAAAAAATTTCAGAATTGCACCTTGCAATGTGGAGATATTACTGTTTGTGCATTTACAATATTCATTGATTTTTGCCATTGAAAAACATGTTTTTCATATACCAGAAATGTTTGAAGCTACTGACTGAATGAAAGGAGCTGGCATCTCACTCTCTTTGAATCTTCTTTATCATGCTAGGATTAACAGGAAAAAGCAAAAAATTTCAGAATTGCACCTTGCAATGTGGAGATATTACTGTTTGTGCATTTACAATATTCATTGATTCTTGCCATTGAAAAACATGTTTTTCATATACCAGAAATGTTTGAAGCTACTGACTGAATGAAAGGAGCTGGCATCTCACTCTCTTTGAATCTTCTTTATCATGCTAGGATTAACAGGAAAAAGCTAAAAATTTCAGAATTGCACCGTGCAATGTGGAGATATTACTGTTTGTGCATTTACAATATTCATTGATTTTTGCCATTGAAAAACATGTTTTTCATATACCAGAAATGTTTGAAGCTACTGACTGAATGAAAGGAGCTGGCATCTCACTCTCTTTGAATCTTCTTTATCATGCTAGGATTAGCAGGAAAAAGCAAAAAATTTCAGAATTGCACCTTGCAATGTGGAGATATTACTGTTTGTGCATTTACAATATTCATTGATTTTTGCCATTGAAAAACATGTTTTTCATATACCAGAAATGTTTGAAGCTACTGACTGAATGAAAGGAGCTGGCATCTCACTCTCTTTGAATCTTCTTTATCATGCTAGGATTAACAGGAAAAAGCTAAAAATTTCAGAATTGCACCGTGCAATGTGGAGATATTACTGTTTGTGCATTTACAATATTCATTGATTTTTGCCATTGAAAAACATGTTTTTCATATACCAGAAATGTTTGAAGCTACTGACTGAATGAAAGGAGCTGGCATCTCACTCTCTTTGAATCTTCTTTATCATGCTAGGATTAGCAGGAAAAAGCAAAAAATTTCAGAATTGCACCTTGCAATATGGAGATATTACTGTTTGTGCATTTACAATATTCATTGATTTTTGCCATTGAAAAACATGTTTTTCATATACCAGAAATGTTTGAAGCTACTGACTGAATGAAAGGAGCTGGCATCTCACTCTCTTTGAATCTTCTTTATCATGCTAGGATTAACAGGAAAAAGCAAAAAATTTCAGAATTGCACCTTGCAATGTGGAGATATTACTGTTTGTGCATTTACAATATTCAGTGATTTTTGCCATTGAAAAACATGTTTTTCATATACCAGAAATGTTTGAAGCTACTGACTGAATGAAAGGAGCTGGCATCTCACTCTCTTTGAATCTTCTTTATCATGCTAGGATTAACAGGAAAAAGCTAAAAATTTCAGAATTGCACCGTGCAATGTGGAGATATTACTGTTTGTGCATTTACAATATTCATTGATTTTTGCCATTGAAAAACATGTTTTTCATATAACAGAAATGTTTGAAGCTACTGACTGAATGAAAGGAGCTGGCATCTCACTCTCTTTGAATCTTCTTTATCATGCTAGGATTAACAGGAAAAAGCT
>NW_027369867.1:0-39811 GCF_046119375.1 Phyllobates terribilis
AATGGCAAAAATCAATGAATATTGTAAATGCACAAACAGTAATATCTCCACATTGCACGGTGCAATTCTGAAATTTTTAGCTTTTTCCTGTTAATCCTAGCATGATAAAGAAGATTCAAAGAGAGTGAGATGCCAGCTCCTTTCATTCAGTCAGTAGCTTCAAACATTTCTGGTATATGAAAAACATGTTTTTCAATGGCAAAAATCAATGAATATTGTAAATGCACAAACAGTAATATCTCCACATTGCAAGGTGCAATTCTGAAATTTTTTGCTTTTTCCTGCTAATCCTAGCATGATAAAGAAGATTCAAAGAGAGTGAGATGCCAGCTCCTTTCATTCAGTCAGTAGCTTCAAACATTTCTGGTATATGAAAAACATGTTTTTCAATGGCAAAAATCAATGAATATTGTAAATGCACAAACAGTAATATCTCCACATTGCACGGTGCAATTCTGAAATTTTTAGCTTTTTCCTGTTAATCCTAGCATGATAAAGAAGATTCAAAGAGAGTGAGATGCCAGCTCCTTTCATTCAGTCAGTAGCTTCAAACATTTCTGGTATATGAAAAACATGTTTTTCAATGGCAAAAATCAATGAATATTGTAAATGCACAAACAGTAATATCTCCACATTGCAAGGTGCAATTCTGAAATTTTTTGCTTTTTCCTGTTAATCCTAGCATGATAAAGAAGATTCAAAGAGAGTGAGATGCCAGCTCCTTTCATTCAGTCAGTAGCTTCAAACATTTCTGGTATATGAAAAACATGTTTTTCAATGGCAAAAATCAATGAATATTGTAAATGCACAAACAGTAATATCTCCACATTGCACGGTGCAATTCTGAAATTTTTAGCTTTTTCCTGTTAATCCTAGCATGATAAAGAAGATTCAAAGAGAGTGAGATGCCAGCTCCTTTCATTCAGTCAGTAGCTTCAAACATTTCTGGTATATGAAAAACATGTTTTTCAATGGCAAAAATCAATGAATATTGTAAATGCACAAACAGTAATATCTCCACATTGCAAGGTGCAATTCTGAAATTTTTTGCTTTTTCCTGCTAATCCTAGCATGATAAAGAAGATTCAAAGAGAGTGAGATGCCAGCTCCTTTCATTCAGTCAGTAGCTTCAAACATTTCTGGTATATGAAAAACATGTTTTTCAATGGCAAAAATCAATGAATATTGTAAATGCAAACAGTAATATCTCCACATTGCAAGGTGCAATTCTGAAATTTTTTGCTTTTTCCTGCTAATCCTAGCATGATAAAGAAGATTCAAAGAGAGTGAGATGCCAGCTCCTTTCATTCAGTCAGTAGCTTCAAACATTTCTGGTATATGAAAAACATGTTTTTCAATGGCAAAAATCAATGAATATTGTAAATGCACAAACAGTAATATCTCCACATTGCAAGGTGCAATTCTGAAATTTTTTGCTTTTTCCTGTTAATCCTAGCATGATAAAGAAGATTCAAAGAGAGTGAGATGCCAGCTCCTTTCATTCAGTCAGTAGCTTCAAACATTTCTGGTATATGAAAAACATGTTTTTCAATGGCAAAAATCAATGAATATTGTAAATGCACAAACAGTAATATCTCCACATTGCACGGTGCAATTCTGAAATTTTTAGCTTTTTCCTGTTAATCCTAGCATGATAAAGAAGATTCAAAGAGAGTGAGATGCCAGCTCCTTTCATTCAGTCAGTAGCTTCAAACATTTCTGGTATATGAAAAACATGTTTTTCAATGGCAAAAATCAATGAATATTGTAAATGCACAAACAGTAATATCTCCACATTGCAAGGTGCAATTCTGAAATTTTTTGCTTTTTCCTGCTAATCCTAGCATGATAAAGAAGATTCAAAGAGAGTGAGATGCCAGCTCCTTTCATTCAGTCAGTAGCTTCAAACATTTCTGGTATATGAAAAACATGTTTTTCAATGGCAAAAATCAATGAATATTGTAAATGCAAACAGTAATATCTCCACATTGCAAGGTGCAATTCTGAAATTTTTTGCTTTTTCCTGCTAATCCTAGCATGATAAAGAAGATTCAAAGAGAGTGAGATGCCAGCTCCTTTCATTCAGTCAGTAGCTTCAAACATTTCTGGTATATGAAAAACATGTTTTTCAATGGCAAAAATCAATGAATATTGTAAATGCACAAACAGTAATATCTCCACATTGCAAGGTGCAATTCTGAAATTTTTTGCTTTTTCCTGCTAATCCTAGCATGATAAAGAAGATTCAAAGAGAGTGAGATGCCAGCTCCTTTCATTCAGTCAGTAGCTTCAAACATTTCTGGTATATGAAAAACGTTTTTCAATGTCAAAAATCAATGAATATTGTAAATGCACAAACAGTAATATCTCCACATTGCACGGTGCAATTCTGAAATTTTTAGCTTTTTCCTGTTAATCCTAGTATGATAAAGAAGATTCAAAGAGAGTGAGATGCCAGCTCCTTTCATTCAGTCAGTAGCTTCAAACATTTCTGGTATATGAAAAACATGTTTTTCAATGGCAAAAATCAATGAATATTGTAAATGCACAAACAGTAATATCTCCACATTGCAAGGTGCAATTCTGAAATTTTTTGCTTTTTCCTGTTAATCCTAGCATGATAAAGAAGATTCAAAGAGAGTGAGATGCCAGCTCCTTTCATTCAGTCAGTAGCTTCAAACATTTCTGGTATATGAAAAACATGTTTTTCAATGGCAAAAATCAATGAATATTGTAAATGCACAAACAGTAATATCTCCACATTGCACGGTGCAATTCTGAAATTTTTAGCTTTTTCCTGTTAATCCTAGCATGATAAAGAAGATTCAAAGAGAGTGAGATGCCAGCTCCTTTCATTCAGTCAGTAGCTTCAAACATTTCTGGTATATGAAAAACATGTTTTTCAATGGCAAAAATCAATGAATATTGTAAATGCACAAACAGTAATATCTCCACATTGCACGGTGCAATTCTGAAATTTTTAGCTTTTTCCTGTTAATCCTAGCATGATAAAGAAGATTCAAAGAGAGTGAGATGCCAGCTCCTTTCATTCAGTCAGTAGCTTCAAACATTTCTGGTATATGAAAAACATGTTTTTCAATGGCAAAAATCAATGAATATTGTAAATGCACAAACAGTAATATCTCCACATTGCACGGTGCAATTCTGAAATTTTTAGCTTTTTCCTGTTAATCCTAGCATGATAAAGAAGATTCAAAGAGAGTGAGATGCCAGCTCCTTTCATTCAGTCAGTAGCTTCAAACATTTCTGGTATATGAAAAACATGTTTTTCAATGGCAAAAATCAATGAATATTGTAAATGCACAAACAGTAATATCTCCACATTGCAAGGTGCAATTCTGAAATTTTTTGCTTTTTCCTGCTAATCCTAGCATGATAAAGAAGATTCAAAGAGAGTGAGATGCCAGCTCCTTTCATTCAGTCAGTAGCTTCAAACATTTCTGGTATATGAAAAACATGTTTTTCAATGGCAAAAATCAATGAATATTGTAAATGCAAACAGTAATATCTCCACATTGCAAGGTGCAATTCTGAAATTTTTTGCTTTTTCCTGCTAATCCTAGCATGATAAAGAAGATTCAAAGAGAGTGAGATGCCAGCTCCTTTCATTCAGTCAGTAGCTTCAAACATTTCTGGTATATGAAAAACATGTTTTTCAATGGCAAAAATCAATGAATATTGTAAATGCACAAACAGTAATATCTCCACATTGCAAGGTGCAATTCTGAAATTTTTTGCTTTTTCCTGCTAATCCTAGCATGATAAAGAAGATTCAAAGAGAGTGAGATGCCAGCTCCTTTCATTCAGTCAGTAGCTTCAAACATTTCTGGTATATGAAAAACGTTTTTCAATGTCAAAAATCAATGAATATTGTAAATGCACAAACAGTAATATCTCCACATTGCACGGTGCAATTCTGAAATTTTTAGCTTTTTCCTGTTAATCCTAGCATGATAAAGAAGATTCAAAGAGAGTGAGATGCCAGCTCCTTTCATTCAGTCAGTAGCTTCAAACATTTCTGGTATATGAAAAACATGTTTTTCAATGGCAAAAATCAATGAATATTGTAAATGCACAAACAGTAATATCTCCACATTGCAAGGTGCAATTCTGAAATTTTTTGCTTTTTCCTGTTAATCCTAGCATGATAAAGAAGATTCAAAGAGAGTGAGATGCCAGCTCCTTTCATTCAGTCAGTAGCTTCAAACATTTCTGGTATATGAAAAACATGTTTTTCAATGGCAAAAATCAATGAATATTGTAAATGCACAAACAGTAATATCTCCACATTGCACGGTGCAATTCTGAAATTTTTTGCTTTTTCCTGCTAATCCTAGCATGATAAAGAAGATTCAAAGAGAGTGAGATGCCAGCTCCTTTCAGTCAGTAGCTTCAAACATTTCTGGTATATGAAAAACATGTTTTTCAATGGCAAAAATCAATGAATATTGTAAATGCACAAACAGTAATATCTCCACATTGCACGGTGCAATTCTGAAATTTTTAGCTTTTTCCTGTTAATCCTAGCATGATAAAGAAGATTCAAAGAGAGTGAGATGCCAGCTCCTTTCATTCAGTCAGTAGCTTCAAACATTTCTGGTATATGAAAAACATGTTTTTCAATGGCAAAAATCAATGAATATTGTAAATGCACAAACAGTAATATCTCCACATTGCACGGTGCAATTCTGAAATTTTTAGCTTTTTCCTGTTAATCCTAGCATGATAAAGAAGATTCAAAGAGAGTGAGATGCCAGCTCCTTTCATTCAGTCAGTAGCTTCAAACATTTCTGGTATATGAAAAACATGTTTTTCAATGGCAAAAATCAATGAATATTGTAAATGCAAACAGTAATATCTCCACATTGCAAGGTGCAATTCTGAAATTTTTTGCTTTTTCCTGCTAATCCTAGCATGATAAAGAAGATTCAAAGAGAGTGAGATGCCAGCTCCTTTCATTCAGTCAGTAGCTTCAAACATTTCTGGTATATGAAAAACATGTTTTTCAATGGCAAAAATCAATGAATATTGTAAATGCACAAACAGTAATATCTCCACATTGCAAGGTGCAATTCTGAAATTTTTTGCTTTTTCCTGTTAATCCTAGCATGATAAAGAAGATTCAAAGAGAGTGAGATGCCAGCTCCTTTCATTCAGTCAGTAGCTTCAAACATTTCTGGTATATGAAAAACATGTTTTTCAATGGCAAAAATCAATGAATATTGTAAATGCACAAACAGTAATATCTCCACATTGCACGGTGCAATTCTGAAATTTTTAGCTTTTTCCTGTTAATCCTAGCATGATAAAGAAGATTCAAAGAGAGTGAGATGCCAGCTCCTTTCATTCAGTCAGTAGCTTCAAACATTTCTGGTATATGAAAAACATGTTTTTCAATGGCAAAAATCAATGAATATTGTAAATGCACAAACAGTAATATCTCCACATTGCAAGGTGCAATTCTGAAATTTTTTGCTTTTTCCTGCTAATCCTAGCATGATAAAGAAGATTCAAAGAGAGTGAGATGCCAGCTCCTTTCATTCAGTCAGTAGCTTCAAACATTTCTGGTATATGAAAAACATGTTTTTCAATGGCAAAAATCAATGAATATTGTAAATGCAAACAGTAATATCTCCACATTGCAAGGTGCAATTCTGAAATTTTTTGCTTTTTCCTGCTAATCCTAGCATGATAAAGAAGATTCAAAGAGAGTGAGATGCCAGCTCCTTTCATTCAGTCAGTAGCTTCAAACATTTCTGGTATATGAAAAACATGTTTTTCAATGGCAAAAATCAATGAATATTGTAAATGCACAAACAGTAATATCTCCACATTGCAAGGTGCAATTCTGAAATTTTTTGCTTTTTCCTGCTAATCCTAGCATGATAAAGAAGATTCAAAGAGAGTGAGATGCCAGCTCCTTTCATTCAGTCAGTAGCTTCAAACATTTCTGGTATATGAAAAACGTTTTTCAATGTCAAAAATCAATGAATATTGTAAATGCACAAACAGTAATATCTCCACATTGCACGGTGCAATTCTGAAATTTTTAGCTTTTTCCTGTTAATCCTAGCATGATAAAGATTCAAAGAGAGTGAGATGCCAGCTCCTTTCATTCAGTCAGTAGCTTCAAACATTTCTGGTATATGAAAAACATGTTTTTCAATGGCAAAAATCAATGAATATTGTAAATGCACAAACAGTAATATCTCCACATTGCAAGGTGCAATTCTGAAATTTTTTGCTTTTTCCTGTTAATCCTAGCATGATAAAGAAGATTCAAAGAGAGTGAGATGCCAGCTCCTTTCATTCAGTCAGTAGCTTCAAACATTTCTGGTATATGAAAAACATGTTTTTCAATGGCAAAAATCAATGAATATTGTAAATGCACAAACAGTAATATCTCCACATTGCACGGTGCAATTCTGAAATTTTTAGCTTTTTCCTGTTAATCCTAGCATGATAAAGAAGATTCAAAGAGAGTGAGATGCCAGCTCCTTTCATTCAGTCAGTAGCTTCAAACATTTCTGGTATATGAAAAACATGTTTTTCAATGGCAAAAATCAATGAATATTGTAAATGCACAAACAGTAATATCTCCACATTGCACGGTGCAATTCTGAAATTTTTAGCTTTTTCCTGTTAATCCTAGCATGATAAAGAAGATTCAAAGAGAGTGAGATGCCAGCTCCTTTCATTCAGTCAGTAGCTTCAAACATTTCTGGTATATGAAAAACATGTTTTTCAATGGCAAAAATCAATGAATATTGTAAATGCACAAACAGTAATATCTCCACATTGCACGGTGCAATTCTGAAATTTTTAGCTTTTTCCTGTTAATCCTAGCATGATAAAGAAGATTCAAAGAGAGTGAGATGCCAGCTCCTTTCATTCAGTCAGTAGCTTCAAACATTTCTGGTATATGAAAAACATGTTTTTCAATGGCAAAAATCAATGAATATTGTAAATGCAAACAGTAATATCTCCACATTGCAAGGTGCAATTCTGAAATTTTTTGCTTTTTCCTGCTAATCCTAGCATGATAAAGAAGATTCAAAGAGAGTGAGATGCCAGCTCCTTTCATTCAGTCAGTAGCTTCAAACATTTCTGGTATATGAAAAACATGTTTTTCAATGGCAAAAATCAATGAATATTGTAAATGCACAAACAGTAATATCTCCACATTGCAAGGTGCAATTCTGAAATTTTTTGCTTTTTCCTGCTAATCCTAGCATGATAAAGAAGATTCAAAGAGAGTGAGATGCCAGCTCCTTTCATTCAGTCAGTAGCTTCAAACATTTCTGGTATATGAAAAACGTTTTTCAATGTCAAAAATCAATGAATATTGTAAATGCACAAACAGTAATATCTCCACATTGCACGGTGCAATTCTGAAATTTTTAGCTTTTTCCTGTTAATCCTAGCATGATAAAGAAGATTCAAAGAGAGTGAGATGCCAGCTCCTTTCATTCAGTCAGTAGCTTCAAACATTTCTGGTATATGAAAAACATGTTTTTCAATGGCAAAAATCAATGAATATTGTAAATGCACAAACAGTAATATCTCCACATTGCAAGGTGCAATTCTGAAATTTTTTGCTTTTTCCTGCTAATCCTAGCATGATAAAGAAGATTCAAAGAGAGTGAGATGCCAGCTCCTTTCATTCAGTCAGTAGCTTCAAACATTTCTGGTATATGAAAAACATGTTTTTCAATGGCAAAAATCAATGAATATTGTAAATGCAAACAGTAATATCTCCACATTGCAAGGTGCAATTCTGAAATTTTTTGCTTTTTCCTGCTAATCCTAGCATGATAAAGAAGATTCAAAGAGAGTGAGATGCCAGCTCCTTTCATTCAGTCAGTAGCTTCAAACATTTCTGGTATATGAAAAACATGTTTTTCAATGGCAAAAATCAATGAATATTGTAAATGCACAAACAGTAATATCTCCACATTGCAAGGTGCAATTCTGAAATTTTTTGCTTTTTCCTGTTAATCCTAGCATGATAAAGAAGATTCAAAGAGAGTGAGATGCCAGCTCCTTTCATTCAGTCAGTAGCTTCAAACATTTCTGGTATATGAAAAACATGTTTTTCAATGGCAAAAATCAATGAATATTGTAAATGCACAAACAGTAATATCTCCACATTGCACGGTGCAATTCTGAAATTTTTAGCTTTTTCCTGTTAATCCTAGCATGATAAAGAAGATTCAAAGAGAGTGAGATGCCAGCTCCTTTCATTCAGTCAGTAGCTTCAAACATTTCTGGTATATGAAAAACATGTTTTTCAATGGCAAAAATCAATGAATATTGTAAATGCACAAACAGTAATATCTCCACATTGCAAGGTGCAATTCTGAAATTTTTTGCTTTTTCCTGCTAATCCTAGCATGATAAAGAAGATTCAAAGAGAGTGAGATGCCAGCTCCTTTCATTCAGTCAGTAGCTTCAAACATTTCTGGTATATGAAAAACATGTTTTTCAATGGCAAAAATCAATGAATATTGTAAATGCAAACAGTAATATCTCCACATTGCAAGGTGCAATTCTGAAATTTTTTGCTTTTTCCTGCTAATCCTAGCATGATAAAGAAGATTCAAAGAGAGTGAGATGCCAGCTCCTTTCATTCAGTCAGTAGCTTCAAACATTTCTGGTATATGAAAAACATGTTTTTCAATGGCAAAAATCAATGAATATTGTAAATGCACAAACAGTAATATCTCCACATTGCAAGGTGCAATTCTGAAATTTTTTGCTTTTTCCTGCTAATCCTAGCATGATAAAGAAGATTCAAAGAGAGTGAGATGCCAGCTCCTTTCATTCAGTCAGTAGCTTCAAACATTTCTGGTATATGAAAAACGTTTTTCAATGTCAAAAATCAATGAATATTGTAAATGCACAAACAGTAATATCTCCACATTGCACGGTGCAATTCTGAAATTTTTAGCTTTTTCCTGTTAATCCTAGCATGATAAAGAAGATTCAAAGAGAGTGAGATGCCAGCTCCTTTCATTCAGTCAGTAGCTTCAAACATTTCTGGTATATGAAAAACATGTTTTTCAATGGCAAAAATCAATGAATATTGTAAATGCACAAACAGTAATATCTCCACATTGCAAGGTGCAATTCTGAAATTTTTTGCTTTTTCCTGTTAATCCTAGCATGATAAAGAAGATTCAAAGAGAGTGAGATGCCAGCTCCTTTCATTCAGTCAGTAGCTTCAAACATTTCTGGTATATGAAAAACATGTTTTTCAATGGCAAAAATCAATGAATATTGTAAATGCACAAACAGTAATATCTCCACATTGCACGGTGCAATTCTGAAATTTTTAGCTTTTTCCTGTTAATCCTAGCATGATAAAGAAGATTCAAAGAGAGTGAGATGCCAGCTCCTTTCATTCAGTCAGTAGCTTCAAACATTTCTGGTATATGAAAAACATGTTTTTCAATGGCAAAAATCAATGAATATTGTAAATGCACAAACAGTAATATCTCCACATTGCACGGTGCAATTCTGAAATTTTTAGCTTTTTCCTGTTAATCCTAGCATGATAAAGAAGATTCAAAGAGAGTGAGATGCCAGCTCCTTTCATTCAGTCAGTAGCTTCAAACATTTCTGGTATATGAAAAACATGTTTTTCAATGGCAAAAATCAATGAATATTGTAAATGCACAAACAGTAATATCTCCACATTGCACGGTGCAATTCTGAAATTTTTAGCTTTTTCCTGTTAATCCTAGCATGATAAAGAAGATTCAAAGAGAGTGAGATGCCAGCTCCTTTCATTCAGTCAGTAGCTTCAAACATTTCTGGTATATGAAAAACATGTTTTTCAATGGCAAAAATCAATGAATATTGTAAATGCAAACAGTAATATCTCCACATTGCAAGGTGCAATTCTGAAATTTTTTGCTTTTTCCTGCTAATCCTAGCATGATAAAGAAGATTCAAAGAGAGTGAGATGCCAGCTCCTTTCATTCAGTCAGTAGCTTCAAACATTTCTGGTATATGAAAAACATGTTTTTCAATGGCAAAAATCAATGAATATTGTAAATGCACAAACAGTAATATCTCCACATTGCAAGGTGCAATTCTGAAATTTTTTGCTTTTTCCTGCTAATCCTAGCATGATAAAGAAGATTCAAAGAGAGTGAGATGCCAGCTCCTTTCATTCAGTCAGTAGCTTCAAACATTTCTGGTATATGAAAAACGTTTTTCAATGTCAAAAATCAATGAATATTGTAAATGCACAAACAGTAATATCTCCACATTGCACGGTGCAATTCTGAAATTTTTAGCTTTTTCCTGTTAATCCTAGCATGATAAAGAAGATTCAAAGAGAGTGAGATGCCAGCTCCTTTCATTCAGTCAGTAGCTTCAAACATTTCTGGTATATGAAAAACATGTTTTTCAATGGCAAAAATCAATGAATATTGTAAATGCACAAACAGTAATATCTCCACATTGCAAGGTGCAATTCTGAAATTTTTTGCTTTTTCCTGTTAATCCTAGCATGATAAAGAAGATTCAAAGAGAGTGAGATGCCAGCTCCTTTCATTCAGTCAGTAGCTTCAAACATTTCTGGTATATGAAAAACATGTTTTTCAATGGCAAAAATCAATGAATATTGTAAATGCACAAACAGTAATATCTCCACATTGCACGGTGCAATTCTGAAATTTTTAGCTTTTTCCTGTTAATCCTAGCATGATAAAGAAGATTCAAAGAGAGTGAGATGCCAGCTCCTTTCATTCAGTCAGTAGCTTCAAACATTTCTGGTATATGAAAAACATGTTTTTCAATGGCAAAAATCAATGAATATTGTAAATGCACAAACAGTAATATCTCCACATTGCACGGTGCAATTCTGAAATTTTTAGCTTTTTCCTGTTAATCCTAGCATGATAAAGAAGATTCAAAGAGAGTGAGATGCCAGCTCCTTTCATTCAGTCAGTAGCTTCAAACATTTCTGGTATATGAAAAACATGTTTTTCAATGGCAAAAATCAATGAATATTGTAAATGCACAAACCGTAATATCTCCACATTGCAAGGTGCAATTCTGAAATTTTTTGCTTTTTCCTGCTAATCCTAGCATGATAAAGAAGATTCAAAGAGAGTGAGATGCCAGCTCCTTTCATTCAGTCAGTAGCTTCAAACATTTCTGGTATATGAAAAACATGTTTTTCAATGGCAAAAATCAATGAATATTGTAAATGCACAAACAGTAATATCTCCACATTGCACGGTGCAATTCTGAAATTTTTAGCTTTTTCCTGTTAATCCTAGCATGATAAAGAAGATTCAAAGAGAGTGAGATGCCAGCTCCTTTCATTCAGTCAGTAGCTTCAAACATTTCTGGTATATGAAAAACATGTTTTTCAATGGCAAAAATCAATGAATATTGTAAATGCACAAACAGTAATATCTCCACATTGCAAGGTGCAATTCTGAAATTTTTTGCTTTTTCCTGTTAATCCTAGCATGATAAAGAAGATTCAAAGAGAGTGAGATGCCAGCTCCTTTCATTCAGTCAGTAGCTTCAAACATTTCTGGTATATGAAAAACATGTTTTTCAATGGCAAAAATCAATGAATATTGTAAATGCACAAACAGTAATATCTCCACATTGCACGGTGCAATTCTGAAATTTTTAGCTTTTTCCTGTTAATCCTAGCATGATAAAGAAGATTCAGAGTGAGATGCCAGCTCCTTTCATTCAGTCAGTAGCTTCAAACATTTCTGGTATATGAAAAACATGTTTTTCAATGGCAAAAATCAATGAATATTGTAAATGCACAAACAGTAATATCTCCACATTGCAAGGTGCAATTCTGAAATTTTTTGCTTTTTCCTGCTAATCCTAGCATGATAAAGAAGATTCAAAGAGAGTGAGATGCCAGCTCCTTTCATTCAGTCAGTAGCTTCAAACATTTCTGGTATATGAAAAACATGTTTTTCAATGGCAAAAATCAATGAATATTGTAAATGCACAAACAGTAATATCTCCACATTGCACGGTGCAATTCTGAAATTTTTAGCTTTTTCCTGTTAATCCTAGCATGATAAAGAAGATTCAAAGAGAGTGAGATGCCAGCTCCTTTCATTCAGTCAGTAGCTTCAAACATTTCTGGTATATGAAAAACATGTTTTTCAATGGCAAAAATCAATGAATATTGTAAATGCACAAACAGTAATATCTCCACATTGCACGGTGCAATTCTGAAATTTTTAGCTTTTTCCTGTTAATCCTAGCATGATAAAGAAGATTCAAAGAGAGTGAGATGCTAGCTCCTTTCATTCAGTCAGTAGCTTCAAACATTTCTGGTATATGAAAAACATGTTTTTCAATGGCAAAAATCAATGAATATTGTAAATGCACAAACAGTAATATCTCCACATTGCACGGTGCAATTCTGAAATTTTTAGCTTTTTCCTGTTAATCCTAGCATGATAAAGAAGATTCAAAGAGAGTGAGATGCCAGCTCCTTTCATTCAGTCAGTAGCTTCAAACATTTCTGGTATATGAAAAACATGTTTTTCAATGGCAAAAATCAATGAATATTGTAAATGCACAAACAGTAATATCTCCACATTGCAAGGTGCAATTCTGAAATTTTTTCCTTTTCCTGCTAATCCTAGCATGATAAAGAAGATTCAAAGAGTGAGATGCCAGCTCCTTTCATTCAGTCAGTAGCTTCAAACATTTCTGGTATATGAAAAACGTTTTTCAATGTCAAAAATCAATGAATATTGTAAATGCACAAACAGTAATATCTCCACATTGCACGGTGCAATTCTGAAATTTTTAGCTTTTTCCTGTTAATCCTAGCATGATAAAGAAGATTCAAAGAGAGTGAGATGCCAGCTCCTTTCATTCAGTCAGTAGCTTCAAACATTTCTGGTATATGAAAAACATGTTTTTCAATGGCAAAAATCAATGAATATTGTAAATGCAAACAGTAATATCTCCACATTGCAAGGTGCAATTCTGAAATTTTTTGCTTTTTCCTGCTAATCCTAGCATGATAAAGAAGATTCAAAGAGAGTGAGATGCCAGCTCCTTTCATTCAGTCAGTAGCTTCAAACATTTCTGGTATATGAAAAACATGTTTTTCAATGGCAAAAATCAATGAATATTGTAAATGCACAAACAGTAATATCTCCACATTGCAAGGTGCAATTCTGAAATTTTTTGCTTTTTCCTGCTAATCCTAGCATGATAAAGAAGATTCAAAGAGAGTGAGATGCCAGCTCCTTTCATTCAGTCAGTAGCTTCAAACATTTCTGGTATATGAAAAACGTTTTTCAATGTCAAAAATCAATGAATATTGTAAATGCACAAACAGTAATATCTCCACATTGCACGGTGCAATTCTGAAATTTTTAGCTTTTTCCTGTTAATCCTAGCATGATAAAGAAGATTCAAAGAGAGTGAGATGCCAGCTCCTTTCATTCAGTCAGTAGCTTCAAACATTTCTGGTATATGAAAAACATGTTTTTCAATGGCAAAAATCAATGAATATTGTAAATGCACAAACAGTAATATCTCCACATTGCAAGGTGCAATTCTGAAATTTTTTGCTTTTTCCTGTTAATCCTAGCATGATAAAGAAGATTCAAAGAGAGTGAGATGCCAGCTCCTTTCATTCAGTCAGTAGCTTCAAACATTTCTGGTATATGAAAAACATGTTTTTCAATGGCAAAAATCAATGAATATTGTAAATGCACAAACAGTAATATCTCCACATTGCACGGTGCAATTCTGAAATTTTTAGCTTTTTCCTGTTAATCCTAGCATGATAAAGAAGATTCAAAGAGAGTGAGATGCCAGCTCCTTTCATTCAGTCAGTAGCTTCAAACATTTCTGGTATATGAAAAACATGTTTTTCAATGGCAAAAATCAATGAATATTGTAAATGCACAAACAGTAATATCTCCACATTGCAAGGTGCAATTCTGAAATTTTTTCCTTTTCCTGCTAATCCTAGCATGATAAAGAAGATTCAAAGAGTGAGATGCCAGCTCCTTTCATTCAGTCAGTAGCTTCAAACATTTCTGGTATATGAAAAACGTTTTTCAATGTCAAAAATCAATGAATATTGTAAATGCACAAACAGTAATATCTCCACATTGCACGGTGCAATTCTGAAATTTTTAGCTTTTTCCTGTTAATCCTAGCATGATAAAGAAGATTCAAAGAGAGTGAGATGCCAGCTCCTTTCATTCAGTCAGTAGCTTCAAACATTTCTGGTATATGAATAACATGTTTTTCAATGGCAAAAATCAATGAATATTGTAAATGCACAAACCGTAATATCTCCACATTGCAAGGTGCAATTCTGAAATTTTTTGCTTTTTCCTGCTAATCCTAGCATGATAAAGAAGATTCAAAGAGAGTGAGATGCCAGCTCCTTTCATTCAGTCAGTAGCTTCAAACATTTCTGGTATATGAAAAACATGTTTTTCAATGGCAAAAATCAATGAATATTGTAAATGCACAAACAGTAATATCTCCACATTGCACGGTGCAATTCTGAAATTTTTAGCTTTTTCCTGTTAATCCTAGCATGATAAGGAAGATTCAAAGAGAGTGAGATGCCAGCTCCTTTCATTCAGTCAGTAGCTTCAAACATTTCTGGTATATGAAAAACATGTTTTTCAATGGCAAAAATCAATGAATATTGTAAATGCACAAACAGTAATATCTCCACATTGCAAGGTGCAATTCTGAAATTTTTTGCTTTTTCCTGTTAATCCTAGCATGATAAAGAAGATTCAAAGAGAGTGAGATGCCAGCTCCTTTCATTCAGTCAGTAGCTTCAAACATTTCTGGTATATGAAAAACATGTTTTTCAATGGCAAAAATCAATGAATATTGTAAATGCACAAACAGTAATATCTCCACATTGCACGGTGCAATTCTGAAATTTTTAGCTTTTTCCTGTTAATCCTAGCATGATAAAGAAGATTCAGAGTGAGATGCCAGCTCCTTTCATTCAGTCAGTAGCTTCAAACATTTCTGGTATATGAAAAACATGTTTTTCAATGGCAAAAATCAATGAATATTGTAAATGCACAAACAGTAATATCTCCACATTGCAAGGTGCAATTCTGAAATTTTTTGCTTTTTCCTGCTAATCCTAGCATGATAAAGAAGATTCAAAGAGAGTGAGATGCCAGCTCCTTTCATTCAGTCAGTAGCTTCAAACATTTCTGGTATATGAAAAACATGTTTTTCAATGGCAAAAATCAATGAATATTGTAAATGCACAAACAGTAATATCTCCACATTGCACGGTGCAATTCTGAAATTTTTAGCTTTTTCCTGTTAATCCTAGCATGATAAAGAAGATTCAAAGAGAGTGAGATGCCAGCTCCTTTCATTCAGTCAGTAGCTTCAAACATTTCTGGTATATGAAAAACATGTTTTTCAATGGCAAAAATCAATGAATATTGTAAATGCACAAACAGTAATATCTCCACATTGCACGGTGCAATTCTGAAATTTTTAGCTTTTTCCTGTTAATCCTAGCATGATAAAGAAGATTCAAAGAGAGTGAGATGCTAGCTCCTTTCATTCAGTCAGTAGCTTCAAACATTTCTGGTATATGAAAAACATGTTTTTCAATGGCAAAAATCAATGAATATTGTAAATGCACAAACAGTAATATCTCCACATTGCACGGTGCAATTCTGAAATTTTTAGCTTTTTCCTGTTAATCCTAGCATGATAAAGAAGATTCAAAGAGAGTGAGATGCCAGCTCCTTTCATTCAGTCAGTAGCTTCAAACATTTCTGGTATATGAAAAACATGTTTTTCAATGGCAAAAATCAATGAATATTGTAAATGCACAAACAGTAATATCTCCACATTGCAAGGTGCAATTCTGAAATTTTTTCCTTTTCCTGCTAATCCTAGCATGATAAAGAAGATTCAAAGAGTGAGATGCCAGCTCCTTTCATTCAGTCAGTAGCTTCAAACATTTCTGGTATATGAAAAACGTTTTTCAATGTCAAAAATCAATGAATATTGTAAATGCACAAACAGTAATATCTCCACATTGCACGGTGCAATTCTGAAATTTTTAGCTTTTTCCTGTTAATCCTAGCATGATAAAGAAGATTCAAAGAGAGTGAGATGCCAGCTCCTTTCATTCAGTCAGTAGCTTCAAACATTTCTGGTATATGAAAAACATGTTTTTCAATGGCAAAAATCAATGAATATTGTAAATGCAAACAGTAATATCTCCACATTGCAAGGTGCAATTCTGAAATTTTTTGCTTTTTCCTGCTAATCCTAGCATGATAAAGAAGATTCAAAGAGAGTGAGATGCCAGCTCCTTTCATTCAGTCAGTAGCTTCAAACATTTCTGGTATATGAAAAACATGTTTTTCAATGGCAAAAATCAATGAATATTGTAAATGCACAAACAGTAATATCTCCACATTGCAAGGTGCAATTCTGAAATTTTTTGCTTTTTCCTGCTAATCCTAGCATGATAAAGAAGATTCAAAGAGAGTGAGATGCCAGCTCCTTTCATTCAGTCAGTAGCTTCAAACATTTCTGGTATATGAAAAACGTTTTTCAATGTCAAAAATCAATGAATATTGTAAATGCACAAACAGTAATATCTCCACATTGCACGGTGCAATTCTGAAATTTTTAGCTTTTTCCTGTTAATCCTAGCATGATAAAGAAGATTCAAAGAGAGTGAGATGCCAGCTCCTTTCATTCAGTCAGTAGCTTCAAACATTTCTGGTATATGAAAAACATGTTTTTCAATGGCAAAAATCAATGAATATTGTAAATGCACAAACAGTAATATCTCCACATTGCAAGGTGCAATTCTGAAATTTTTTGCTTTTTCCTGTTAATCCTAGCATGATAAAGAAGATTCAAAGAGAGTGAGATGCCAGCTCCTTTCATTCAGTCAGTAGCTTCAAACATTTCTGGTATATGAAAAACATGTTTTTCAATGGCAAAAATCAATGAATATTGTAAATGCACAAACAGTAATATCTCCACATTGCACGGTGCAATTCTGAAATTTTTAGCTTTTTCCTGTTAATCCTAGCATGATAAAGAAGATTCAAAGAGAGTGAGATGCCAGCTCCTTTCATTCAGTCAGTAGCTTCAAACATTTCTGGTATATGAAAAACATGTTTTTCAATGGCAAAAATCAATGAATATTGTAAATGCACAAACAGTAATATCTCCACATTGCAAGGTGCAATTCTGAAATTTTTTCCTTTTCCTGCTAATCCTAGCATGATAAAGAAGATTCAAAGAGTGAGATGCCAGCTCCTTTCATTCAGTCAGTAGCTTCAAACATTTCTGGTATATGAAAAACGTTTTTCAATGTCAAAAATCAATGAATATTGTAAATGCACAAACAGTAATATCTCCACATTGCACGGTGCAATTCTGAAATTTTTAGCTTTTTCCTGTTAATCCTAGCATGATAAAGAAGATTCAAAGAGAGTGAGATGCCAGCTCCTTTCATTCAGTCAGTAGCTTCAAACATTTCTGGTATATGAAAAACATGTTTTTCAATGGCAAAAATCAATGAATATTGTAAATGCACAAACAGTAATATCTCCACATTGCAAGGTGCAATTCTGAAATTTTTTGCTTTTTCCTGCTAATCCTAGCATGATAAAGAAGATTCAAAGAGAGTGAGATGCCAGCTCCTTTCATTCAGTCAGTAGCTTCAAACATTTCTGGTATATGAAAAACATGTTTTTCAATGGCAAAAATCAATGAATATTGTAAATGCAAACAGTAATATCTCCACATTGCAAGGTGCAATTCTGAAATTTTTTGCTTTTTCCTGCTAATCCTAGCATGATAAAGAAGATTCAAAGAGAGTGAGATGCCAGCTCCTTTCATTCAGTCAGTAGCTTCAAACATTTCTGGTATATGAAAAACATGTTTTTCAATGGCAAAAATCAATGAATATTGTAAATGCACAAACAGTAATATCTCCACATTGCAAGGTGCAATTCTGAAATTTTTTGCTTTTTCCTGCTAATCCTAGCATGATAAAGAAGATTCAAAGAGAGTGAGATGCCAGCTCCTTTCATTCAGTCAGTAGCTTCAAACATTTCTGGTATATGAAAAACGTTTTTCAATGTCAAAAATCAATGAATATTGTAAATGCACAAACAGTAATATCTCCACATTGCACGGTGCAATTCTGAAATTTTTAGCTTTTTCCTGTTAATCCTAGCATGATAAAGAAGATTCAAAGAGAGTGAGATGCCAGCTCCTTTCATTCAGTCAGTAGCTTCAAACATTTCTGGTATATGAAAAACATGTTTTTCAATGGCAAAAATCAATGAATATTGTAAATGCACAAACAGTAATATCTCCACATTGCAAGGTGCAATTCTGAAATTTTTTGCTTTTTCCTGTTAATCCTAGCATGATAAAGAAGATTCAAAGAGAGTGAGATGCCAGCTCCTTTCATTCAGTCAGTAGCTTCAAACATTTCTGGTATATGAAAAACATGTTTTTCAATGGCAAAAATCAATGAATATTGTAAATGCACAAACAGTAATATCTCCACATTGCACGGTGCAATTCTGAAATTTTTTGCTTTTTCCTGCTAATCCTAGCATGATAAAGAAGATTCAAAGAGAGTGAGATGCCAGCTCCTTTCAGTCAGTAGCTTCAAACATTTCTGGTATATGAAAAACATGTTTTTCAATGGCAAAAATCAATGAATATTGTAAATGCACAAACAGTAATATCTCCACATTGCACGGTGCAATTCTGAAATTTTTAGCTTTTTCCTGTTAATCCTAGCATGATAAAGAAGATTCAAAGAGAGTGAGATGCCAGCTCCTTTCATTCAGTCAGTAGCTTCAAACATTTCTGGTATATGAAAAACATGTTTTTCAATGGTAAAAATCAATGAATATTGTAAATGCACAAACAGTAATATCTCCACATTGCACGGTGCAATTCTGAAATTTTTAGCTTTTTCCTGTTAATCCTAGCATGATAAAGAAGATTCAAAGAGAGTGAGATGCCAGCTCCTTTCATTCAGTCAGTAGCTTCAAACATTTCTGGTATATGAAAAACATGTTTTTCAATGGCAAAAATCAATGAATATTGTAAATGCAAACAGTAATATCTCCACATTGCAAGGTGCAATTCTGAAATTTTTTGCTTTTTCCTGCTAATCCTAGCATGATAAAGAAGATTCAAAGAGAGTGAGATGCCAGCTCCTTTCATTCAGTCAGTAGCTTCAAACATTTCTGGTATATGAAAAACATGTTTTTCAATGGCAAAAATCAATGAATATTGTAAATGCACAAACAGTAATATCTCCACATTGCAAGGTGCAATTCTGAAATTTTTTGCTTTTTCCTGTTAATCCTAGCATGATAAAGAAGATTCAAAGAGAGTGAGATGCCAGCTCCTTTCATTCAGTCAGTAGCTTCAAACATTTCTGGTATATGAAAAACATGTTTTTCAATGGCAAAAATCAATGAATATTGTAAATGCACAAACAGTAATATCTCCACATTGCACGGTGCAATTCTGAAATTTTTAGCTTTTTCCTGTTAATCCTAGCATGATAAAGAAGATTCAAAGAGAGTGAGATGCCAGCTCCTTTCATTCAGTCAGTAGCTTCAAACATTTCTGGTATATGAAAAACATGTTTTTCAATGGCAAAAATCAATGAATATTGTAAATGCACAAACAGTAATATCTCCACATTGCAAGGTGCAATTCTGAAATTTTTTGCTTTTTCCTGCTAATCCTAGCATGATAAAGAAGATTCAAAGAGAGTGAGATGCCAGCTCCTTTCATTCAGTCAGTAGCTTCAAACATTTCTGGTATATGAAAAACATGTTTTTCAATGGCAAAAATCAATGAATATTGTAAATGCAAACAGTAATATCTCCACATTGCAAGGTGCAATTCTGAAATTTTTTGCTTTTTCCTGCTAATCCTAGCATGATAAAGAAGATTCAAAGAGAGTGAGATGCCAGCTCCTTTCATTCAGTCAGTAGCTTCAAACATTTCTGGTATATGAAAAACATGTTTTTCAATGGCAAAAATCAATGAATATTGTAAATGCACAAACAGTAATATCTCCACATTGCAAGGTGCAATTCTGAAATTTTTTGCTTTTTCCTGCTAATCCTAGCATGATAAAGAAGATTCAAAGAGAGTGAGATGCCAGCTCCTTTCATTCAGTCAGTAGCTTCAAACATTTCTGGTATATGAAAAACGTTTTTCAATGTCAAAAATCAATGAATATTGTAAATGCACAAACAGTAATATCTCCACATTGCACGGTGCAATTCTGAAATTTTTAGCTTTTTCCTGTTAATCCTAGCATGATAAAGAAGATTCAAAGAGAGTGAGATGCCAGCTCCTTTCATTCAGTCAGTAGCTTCAAACATTTCTGGTATATGAAAAACATGTTTTTCAATGGCAAAAATCAATGAATATTGTAAATGCACAAACAGTAATATCTCCACATTGCAAGGTGCAATTCTGAAATTTTTTGCTTTTTCCTGTTAATCCTAGCATGATAAAGAAGATTCAAAGAGAGTGAGATGCCAGCTCCTTTCATTCAGTCAGTAGCTTCAAACATTTCTGGTATATGAAAAACATGTTTTTCAATGGCAAAAATCAATGAATATTGTAAATGCACAAACAGTAATATCTCCACATTGCACGGTGCAATTCTGAAATTTTTAGCTTTTTCCTGTTAATCCTAGCATGATAAAGAAGATTCAAAGAGAGTGAGATGCCAGCTCCTTTCATTCAGTCAGTAGCTTCAAACATTTCTGGTATATGAAAAACATGTTTTTCAATGGCAAAAATCAATGAATATTGTAAATGCACAAACAGTAATATCTCCACATTGCACGGTGCAATTCTGAAATTTTTAGCTTTTTCCTGTTAATCCTAGCATGATAAAGAAGATTCAAAGAGAGTGAGATGCCAGCTCCTTTCATTCAGTCAGTAGCTTCAAACATTTCTGGTATATGAAAAACATGTTTTTCAATGGCAAAAATCAATGAATATTGTAAATGCACAAACAGTAATATCTCCACATTGCACGGTGCAATTCTGAAATTTTTAGCTTTTTCCTGTTAATCCTAGCATGATAAAGAAGATTCAAAGAGAGTGAGATGCCAGCTCCTTTCATTCAGTCAGTAGCTTCAAACATTTCTGGTATATGAAAAACATGTTTTTCAATGGCAAAAATCAATGAATATTGTAAATGCAAACAGTAATATCTCCACATTGCAAGGTGCAATTCTGAAATTTTTTGCTTTTTCCTGCTAATCCTAGCATGATAAAGAAGATTCAAAGAGAGTGAGATGCCAGCTCCTTTCATTCAGTCAGTAGCTTCAAACATTTCTGGTATATGAAAAACATGTTTTTCAATGGCAAAAATCAATGAATATTGTAAATGCACAAACAGTAATATCTCCACATTGCAAGGTGCAATTCTGAAATTTTTTGCTTTTTCCTGCTAATCCTAGCATGATAAAGAAGATTCAAAGAGAGTGAGATGCCAGCTCCTTTCATTCAGTCAGTAGCTTCAAACATTTCTGGTATATGAAAAACGTTTTTCAATGTCAAAAATCAATGAATATTGTAAATGCACAAACAGTAATATCTCCACATTGCACGGTGCAATTCTGAAATTTTTAGCTTTTTCCTGTTAATCCTAGCATGATAAAGAAGATTCAAAGAGAGTGAGATGCCAGCTCCTTTCATTCAGTCAGTAGCTTCAAACATTTCTGGTATATGAAAAACATGTTTTTCAATGGCAAAAATCAATGAATATTGTAAATGCACAAACAGTAATATCTCCACATTGCAAGGTGCAATTCTGAAATTTTTTGCTTTTTCCTGCTAATCCTAGCATGATAAAGAAGATTCAAAGAGAGTGAGATGCCAGCTCCTTTCATTCAGTCAGTAGCTTCAAACATTTCTGGTATATGAAAAACATGTTTTTCAATGGCAAAAATCAATGAATATTGTAAATGCAAACAGTAATATCTCCACATTGCAAGGTGCAATTCTGAAATTTTTTGCTTTTTCCTGTTAATCCTAGCATGATAAAGAAGATTCAAAGAGAGTGAGATGCCAGCTCCTTTCATTCAGTCAGTAGCTTCAAACATTTCTGGTATATGAAAAACATGTTTTTCAATGGCAAAAATCAATGAATATTGTAAATGCACAAACAGTAATATCTCCACATTGCAAGGTGCAATTCTGAAATTTTTTGCTTTTTCCTGTTAATCCTAGCATGATAAAGAAGATTCAAAGAGAGTGAGATGCCAGCTCCTTTCATTCAGTCAGTAGCTTCAAACATTTCTGGTATATGAAAAACATGTTTTTCAATGGCAAAAATCAATGAATATTGTAAATGCACAAACAGTAATATCTCCACATTGCACGGTGCAATTCTGAAATTTTTAGCTTTTTCCTGTTAATCCTAGCATGATAAAGAAGATTCAAAGAGAGTGAGATGCCAGCTCCTTTCATTCAGTCAGTAGCTTCAAACATTTCTGGTATATGAAAAACATGTTTTTCAATGGCAAAAATCAATGAATATTGTAAATGCACAAACAGTAATATCTCCACATTGCAAGGTGCAATTCTGAAATTTTTTGCTTTTTCCTGCTAATCCTAGCATGATAAAGAAGATTCAAAGAGAGTGAGATGCCAGCTCCTTTCATTCAGTCAGTAGCTTCAAACATTTCTGGTATATGAAAAACATGTTTTTCAATGGCAAAAATCAATGAATATTGTAAATGCAAACAGTAATATCTCCACATTGCAAGGTGCAATTCTGAAATTTTTTGCTTTTTCCTGCTAATCCTAGCATGATAAAGAAGATTCAAAGAGAGTGAGATGCCAGCTCCTTTCATTCAGTCAGTAGCTTCAAACATTTCTGGTATATGAAAAACATGTTTTTCAATGGCAAAAATCAATGAATATTGTAAATGCACAAACAGTAATATCTCCACATTGCAAGGTGCAATTCTGAAATTTTTTGCTTTTTCCTGCTAATCCTAGCATGATAAAGAAGATTCAAAGAGAGTGAGATGCCAGCTCCTTTCATTCAGTCAGTAGCTTCAAACATTTCTGGTATATGAAAAACGTTTTTCAATGTCAAAAATCAATGAATATTGTAAATGCACAAACAGTAATATCTCCACATTGCACGGTGCAATTCTGAAATTTTTAGCTTTTTCCTGTTAATCCTAGCATGATAAAGAAGATTCAAAGAGAGTGAGATGCCAGCTCCTTTCATTCAGTCAGTAGCTTCAAACATTTCTGGTATATGAAAAACATGTTTTTCAATGGCAAAAATCAATGAATATTGTAAATGCACAAACAGTAATATCTCCACATTGCAAGGTGCAATTCTGAAATTTTTTGCTTTTTCCTGTTAATCCTAGCATGATAAAGAAGATTCAAAGAGAGTGAGATGCCAGCTCCTTTCATTCAGTCAGTAGCTTCAAACATTTCTGGTATATGAAAAACATGTTTTTCAATGGCAAAAATCAATGAATATTGTAAATGCACAAACAGTAATATCTCCACATTGCACGGTGCAATTCTGAAATTTTTAGCTTTTTCCTGTTAATCCTAGCATGATAAAGAAGATTCAAAGAGAGTGAGATGCCAGCTCCTTTCATTCAGTCAGTAGCTTCAAACATTTCTGGTATATGAAAAACATGTTTTTCAATGGCAAAAATCAATGAATATTGTAAATGCACAAACAGTAATATCTCCACATTGCACGGTGCAATTCTGAAATTTTTAGCTTTTTCCTGTTAATCCTAGCATGATAAAGAAGATTCAAAGAGAGTGAGATGCCAGCTCCTTTCATTCAGTCAGTAGCTTCAAACATTTCTGGTATATGAAAAACATGTTTTTCAATGGCAAAAATCAATGAATATTGTAAATGCACAAACAGTAATATCTCCACATTGCACGGTGCAATTCTGAAATTTTTAGCTTTTTCCTGTTAATCCTAGCATGATAAAGAAGATTCAAAGAGAGTGAGATGCCAGCTCCTTTCATTCAGTCAGTAGCTTCAAACATTTCTGGTATATGAAAAACATGTTTTTCAATGGCAAAAATCAATGAATATTGTAAATGCAAACAGTAATATCTCCACATTGCAAGGTGCAATTCTGAAATTTTTTGCTTTTTCCTGCTAATCCTAGCATGATAAAGAAGATTCAAAGAGAGTGAGATGCCAGCTCCTTTCATTCAGTCAGTAGCTTCAAACATTTCTGGTATATGAAAAACATGTTTTTCAATGGCAAAAATCAATGAATATTGTAAATGCACAAACAGTAATATCTCCACATTGCAAGGTGCAATTCTGAAATTTTTTGCTTTTTCCTGCTAATCCTAGCATGATAAAGAAGATTCAAAGAGAGTGAGATGCCAGCTCCTTTCATTCAGTCAGTAGCTTCAAACATTTCTGGTATATGAAAAACGTTTTTCAATGTCAAAAATCAATGAATATTGTAAATGCACAAACAGTAATATCTCCACATTGCACGGTGCAATTCTGAAATTTTTAGCTTTTTCCTGTTAATCCTAGCATGATAAAGAAGATTCAAAGAGAGTGAGATGCCAGCTCCTTTCATTCAGTCAGTAGCTTCAAACATTTCTGGTATATGAAAAACATGTTTTTCAATGGCAAAAATCAATGAATATTGTAAATGCACAAACAGTAATATCTCCACATTGCAAGGTGCAATTCTGAAATTTTTTGCTTTTTCCTGTTAATCCTAGCATGATAAAGAAGATTCAAAGAGAGTGAGATGCCAGCTCCTTTCATTCAGTCAGTAGCTTCAAACATTTCTGGTATATGAAAAACATGTTTTTCAATGGCAAAAATCAATGAATATTGTAAATGCACAAACAGTAATATCTCCACATTGCACGGTGCAATTCTGAAATTTTTAGCTTTTTCCTGTTAATCCTAGCATGATAAAGAAGATTCAAAGAGAGTGAGATGCCAGCTCCTTTCATTCAGTCAGTAGCTTCAAACATTTCTGGTATATGAAAAACATGTTTTTCAATGGCAAAAATCAATGAATATTGTAAATGCACAAACAGTAATATCTCCACATTGCACGGTGCAATTCTGAAATTTTTAGCTTTTTCCTGTTAATCCTAGCATGATAAAGAAGATTCAAAGAGAGTGAGATGCCAGCTCCTTTCATTCAGTCAGTAGCTTCAAACATTTCTGGTATATGAAAAACATGTTTTTCAATGGCAAAAATCAATGAATATTGTAAATGCACAAACCGTAATATCTCCACATTGCAAGGTGCAATTCTGAAATTTTTTGCTTTTTCCTGCTAATCCTAGCATGATAAAGAAGATTCAAAGAGAGTGAGATGCCAGCTCCTTTCATTCAGTCAGTAGCTTCAAACATTTCTGGTATATGAAAAACATGTTTTTCAATGGCAAAAATCAATGAATATTGTAAATGCACAAACAGTAATATCTCCACATTGCACGGTGCAATTCTGAAATTTTTAGCTTTTTCCTGTTAATCCTAGCATGATAAAGAAGATTCAAAGAGAGTGAGATGCCAGCTCCTTTCATTCAGTCAGTAGCTTCAAACATTTCTGGTATATGAAAAACATGTTTTTCAATGGCAAAAATCAATGAATATTGTAAATGCACAAACAGTAATATCTCCACATTGCAAGGTGCAATTCTGAAATTTTTTGCTTTTTCCTGTTAATCCTAGCATGATAAAGAAGATTCAAAGAGAGTGAGATGCCAGCTCCTTTCATTCAGTCAGTAGCTTCAAACATTTCTGGTATATGAAAAACATGTTTTTCAATGGCAAAAATCAATGAATATTGTAAATGCACAAACAGTAATATCTCCACATTGCACGGTGCAATTCTGAAATTTTTAGCTTTTTCCTGTTAATCCTAGCATGATAAAGAAGATTCAGAGTGAGATGCCAGCTCCTTTCATTCAGTCAGTAGCTTCAAACATTTCTGGTATATGAAAAACATGTTTTTCAATGGCAAAAATCAATGAATATTGTAAATGCACAAACAGTAATATCTCCACATTGCAAGGTGCAATTCTGAAATTTTTTGCTTTTTCCTGCTAATCCTAGCATGATAAAGAAGATTCAAAGAGAGTGAGATGCCAGCTCCTTTCATTCAGTCAGTAGCTTCAAACATTTCTGGTATATGAAAAACATGTTTTTCAATGGCAAAAATCAATGAATATTGTAAATGCACAAACAGTAATATCTCCACATTGCACGGTGCAATTCTGAAATTTTTAGCTTTTTCCTGTTAATCCTAGCATGATAAAGAAGATTCAAAGAGAGTGAGATGCCAGCTCCTTTCATTCAGTCAGTAGCTTCAAACATTTCTGGTATATGAAAAACATGTTTTTCAATGGCAAAAATCAATGAATATTGTAAATGCACAAACAGTAATATCTCCACATTGCACGGTGCAATTCTGAAATTTTTAGCTTTTTCCTGTTAATCCTAGCATGATAAAGAAGATTCAAAGAGAGTGAGATGCTAGCTCCTTTCATTCAGTCAGTAGCTTCAAACATTTCTGGTATATGAAAAACATGTTTTTCAATGGCAAAAATCAATGAATATTGTAAATGCACAAACAGTAATATCTCCACATTGCACGGTGCAATTCTGAAATTTTTAGCTTTTTCCTGTTAATCCTAGCATGATAAAGAAGATTCAAAGAGAGTGAGATGCCAGCTCCTTTCATTCAGTCAGTAGCTTCAAACATTTCTGGTATATGAAAAACATGTTTTTCAATGGCAAAAATCAATGAATATTGTAAATGCACAAACAGTAATATCTCCACATTGCAAGGTGCAATTCTGAAATTTTTTCCTTTTCCTGCTAATCCTAGCATGATAAAGAAGATTCAAAGAGTGAGATGCCAGCTCCTTTCATTCAGTCAGTAGCTTCAAACATTTCTGGTATATGAAAAACGTTTTTCAATGTCAAAAATCAATGAATATTGTAAATGCACAAACAGTAATATCGCCACATTGCACGGTGCAATTCTGAAATTTTTAGCTTTTTCCTGTTAATCCTAGCATGATAAAGAAGATTCAAAGAGAGTGAGATGCCAGCTCCTTTCATTCAGTCAGTAGCTTCAAACATTTCTGGTATATGAAAAACATGTTTTTCAATGGCAAAAATCAATGAATATTGTAAATGCAAACAGTAATATCTCCACATTGCAAGGTGCAATTCTGAAATTTTTTGCTTTTTCCTGCTAATCCTAGCATGATAAAGAAGATTCAAAGAGAGTGAGATGCCAGCTCCTTTCATTCAGTCAGTAGCTTCAAACATTTCTGGTATATGAAAAACATGTTTTTCAATGGCAAAAATCAATGAATATTGTAAATGCACAAACAGTAATATCTCCACATTGCAAGGTGCAATTCTGAAATTTTTTGCTTTTTCCTGCTAATCCTAGCATGATAAAGAAGATTCAAAGAGAGTGAGATGCCAGCTCCTTTCATTCAGTCAGTAGCTTCAAACATTTCTGGTATATGAAAAACGTTTTTCAATGTCAAAAATCAATGAATATTGTAAATGCACAAACAGTAATATCTCCACATTGCACGGTGCAATTCTGAAATTTTTAGCTTTTTCCTGTTAATCCTAGCATGATAAAGAAGATTCAAAGAGAGTGAGATGCCAGCTCCTTTCATTCAGTCAGTAGCTTCAAACATTTCTGGTATATGAAAAACATGTTTTTCAATGGCAAAAATCAATGAATATTGTAAATGCACAAACAGTAATATCTCCACATTGCAAGGTGCAATTCTGAAATTTTTTGCTTTTTCCTGTTAATCCTAGCATGATAAAGAAGATTCAAAGAGAGTGAGATGCCAGCTCCTTTCATTCAGTCAGTAGCTTCAAACATTTCTGGTATATGAAAAACATGTTTTTCAATGGCAAAAATCAATGAATATTGTAAATGCACAAACAGTAATATCTCCACATTGCACGGTGCAATTCTGAAATTTTTAGCTTTTTCCTGTTAATCCTAGCATGATAAAGAAGATTCAAAGAGAGTGAGATGCCAGCTCCTTTCATTCAGTCAGTAGCTTCAAACATTTCTGGTATATGAAAAACATGTTTTTCAATGGCAAAAATCAATGAATATTGTAAATGCACAAACAGTAATATCTCCACATTGCAAGGTGCAATTCTGAAATTTTTTCCTTTTCCTGCTAATCCTAGCATGATAAAGAAGATTCAAAGAGTGAGATGCCAGCTCCTTTCATTCAGTCAGTAGCTTCAAACATTTCTGGTATATGAAAAACGTTTTTCAATGTCAAAAATCAATGAATATTGTAAATGCACAAACAGTAATATCTCCACATTGCACGGTGCAATTCTGAAATTTTTAGCTTTTTCCTGTTAATCCTAGCATGATAAAGAAGATTCAAAGAGAGTGAGATGCCAGCTCCTTTCATTCAGTCAGTAGCTTCAAACATTTCTGGTATATGAAAAACATGTTTTTCAATGGCAAAAATCAATGAATATTGTAAATGCACAAACCGTAATATCTCCACATTGCAAGGTGCAATTCTGAAATTTTTTGCTTTTTCCTGCTAATCCTAGCATGATAAAGAAGATTCAAAGAGAGTGAGATGCCAGCTCCTTTCATTCAGTCAGTAGCTTCAAACATTTCTGGTATATGAAAAACATGTTTTTCAATGGCAAAAATCAATGAATATTGTAAATGCACAAACAGTAATATCTCCACATTGCACGGTGCAATTCTGAAATTTTTAGCTTTTTCCTGTTAATCCTAGCATGATAAAGAAGATTCAAAGAGAGTGAGATGCCAGCTCCTTTCATTCAGTCAGTAGCTTCAAACATTTCTGGTATATGAAAAACATGTTTTTCAATGGCAAAAATCAATGAATATTGTAAATGCACAAACAGTAATATCTCCACATTGCAAGGTGCAATTCTGAAATTTTTTGCTTTTTCCTGTTAATCCTAGCATGATAAAGAAGATTCAAAGAGAGTGAGATGCCAGCTCCTTTCATTCAGTCAGTAGCTTCAAACATTTCTGGTATATGAAAAACATGTTTTTCAATGGCAAAAATCAATGAATATTGTAAATGCACAAACAGTAATATCTCCACATTGCACGGTGCAATTCTGAAATTTTTAGCTTTTTCCTGTTAATCCTAGCATGATAAAGAAGATTCAGAGTGAGATGCCAGCTCCTTTCATTCAGTCAGTAGCTTCAAACATTTCTGGTATATGAAAAACATGTTTTTCAATGGCAAAAATCAATGAATATTGTAAATGCACAAACAGTAATATCTCCACATTGCAAGGTGCAATTCTGAAATTTTTTGCTTTTTCCTGCTAATCCTAGCATGATAAAGAAGATTCAAAGAGAGTGAGATGCCAGCTCCTTTCATTCAGTCAGTAGCTTCAAACATTTCTGGTATATGAAAAACATGTTTTTCAATGGCAAAAATCAATGAATATTGTAAATGCACAAACAGTAATATCTCCACATTGCACGGTGCAATTCTGAAATTTTTAGCTTTTTCCTGTTAATCCTAGCATGATAAAGAAGATTCAAAGAGAGTGAGATGCCAGCTCCTTTCATTCAGTCAGTAGCTTCAAACATTTCTGGTATATGAAAAACATGTTTTTCAATGGCAAAAATCAATGAATATTGTAAATGCACAAACAGTAATATCTCCACATTGCACGGTGCAATTCTGAAATTTTTAGCTTTTTCCTGTTAATCCTAGCATGATAAAGAAGATTCAAAGAGAGTGAGATGCTAGCTCCTTTCATTCAGTCAGTAGCTTCAAACATTTCTGGTATATGAAAAACATGTTTTTCAATGGCAAAAATCAATGAATATTGTAAATGCACAAACAGTAATATCTCCACATTGCACGGTGCAATTCTGAAATTTTTAGCTTTTTCCTGTTAATCCTAGCATGATAAAGAAGATTCAAAGAGAGTGAGATGCCAGCTCCTTTCATTCAGTCAGTAGCTTCAAACATTTCTGGTATATGAAAAACATGTTTTTCAATGGCAAAAATCAATGAATATTGTAAATGCACAAACAGTAATATCTCCACATTGCAAGGTGCAATTCTGAAATTTTTTCCTTTTCCTGCTAATCCTAGCATGATAAAGAAGATTCAAAGAGTGAGATGCCAGCTCCTTTCATTCAGTCAGTAGCTTCAAACATTTCTGGTATATGAAAAACGTTTTTCAATGTCAAAAATCAATGAATATTGTAAATGCACAAACAGTAATATCTCCACATTGCACGGTGCAATTCTGAAATTTTTAGCTTTTTCCTGTTAATCCTAGCATGATAAAGAAGATTCAAAGAGAGTGAGATGCCAGCTCCTTTCATTCAGTCAGTAGCTTCAAACATTTCTGGTATATGAAAAACATGTTTTTCAATGGCAAAAATCAATGAATATTGTAAATGCAAACAGTAATATCTCCACATTGCAAGGTGCAATTCTGAAATTTTTTGCTTTTTCCTGCTAATCCTAGCATGATAAAGAAGATTCAAAGAGAGTGAGATGCCAGCTCCTTTCATTCAGTCAGTAGCTTCAAACATTTCTGGTATATGAAAAACATGTTTTTCAATGGCAAAAATCAATGAATATTGTAAATGCACAAACAGTAATATCTCCACATTGCAAGGTGCAATTCTGAAATTTTTTGCTTTTTCCTGCTAATCCTAGCATGATAAAGAAGATTCAAAGAGAGTGAGATGCCAGCTCCTTTCATTCAGTCAGTAGCTTCAAACATTTCTGGTATATGAAAAACGTTTTTCAATGTCAAAAATCAATGAATATTGTAAATGCACAAACAGTAATATCTCCACATTGCACGGTGCAATTCTGAAATTTTTAGCTTTTTCCTGTTAATCCTAGCATGATAAAGAAGATTCAAAGAGAGTGAGATGCCAGCTCCTTTCATTCAGTCAGTAGCTTCAAACATTTCTGGTATATGAAAAACATGTTTTTCAATGGCAAAAATCAATGAATATTGTAAATGCACAAACAGTAATATCTCCACATTGCAAGGTGCAATTCTGAAATTTTTTGCTTTTTCCTGTTAATCCTAGCATGATAAAGAAGATTCAAAGAGAGTGAGATGCCAGCTCCTTTCATTCAGTCAGTAGCTTCAAACATTTCTGGTATATGAAAAACATGTTTTTCAATGGCAAAAATCAATGAATATTGTAAATGCACAAACAGTAATATCTCCACATTGCACGGTGCAATTCTGAAATTTTTAGCTTTTTCCTGTTAATCCTAGCATGATAAAGAAGATTCAAAGAGAGTGAGATGCCAGCTCCTTTCATTCAGTCAGTAGCTTCAAACATTTCTGGTATATGAAAAACATGTTTTTCAATGGCAAAAATCAATGAATATTGTAAATGCACAAACAGTAATATCTCCACATTGCAAGGTGCAATTCTGAAATTTTTTCCTTTTCCTGCTAATCCTAGCATGATAAAGAAGATTCAAAGAGTGAGATGCCAGCTCCTTTCATTCAGTCAGTAGCTTCAAACATTTCTGGTATATGAAAAACGTTTTTCAATGTCAAAAATCAATGAATATTGTAAATGCACAAACAGTAATATCTCCACATTGCACGGTGCAATTCTGAAATTTTTAGCTTTTTCCTGTTAATCCTAGCATGATAAAGAAGATTCAAAGAGAGTGAGATGCCAGCTCCTTTCATTCAGTCAGTAGCTTCAAACATTTCTGGTATATGAAAAACATGTTTTTCAATGGCAAAAATCAATGAATATTGTAAATGCAAACAGTAATATCTCCACATTGCAAGGTGCAATTCTGAAATTTTTTGCTTTTTCCTGCTAATCCTAGCATGATAAAGAAGATTCAAAGAGAGTGAGATGCCAGCTCCTTTCATTCAGTCAGTAGCTTCAAACATTTCTGGTATATGAAAAACATGTTTTTCAATGGCAAAAATCAATGAATATTGTAAATGCACAAACAGTAATATCTCCACATTGCAAGGTGCAATTCTGAAATTTTTTGCTTTTTCCTGCTAATCCTAGCATGATAAAGAAGATTCAAAGAGAGTGAGATGCCAGCTCCTTTCATTCAGTCAGTAGCTTCAAACATTTCTGGTATATGAAAAACGTTTTTCAATGTCAAAAATCAATGAATATTGTAAATGCACAAACAGTAATATCTCCACATTGCACGGTGCAATTCTGAAATTTTTAGCTTTTTCCTGTTAATCCTAGCATGATAAAGAAGATTCAAAGAGAGTGAGATGCCAGCTCCTTTCATTCAGTCAGTAGCTTCAAACATTTCTGGTATATGAAAAACATGTTTTTCAATGGCAAAAATCAATGAATATTGTAAATGCACAAACAGTAATATCTCCACATTGCACGGTGCAATTCTGAAATTTTTAGCTTTTTCCTGTTAATCCTAGCATGATAAAGAAGATTCAAAGAGAGTGAGATGCCAGCTCCTTTCATTCAGTCAGTAGCTTCAAACATTTCTGGTATATGAAAAACATGTTTTTCAATGGCAAAAATCAATGAATATTGTAAATGCACAAACAGTAATATCTCCACATTGCACGGTGCAATTCTGAAATTTTTAGCTTTTTCCTGTTAATCCTAGCATGATAAAGAAGATTCAAAGAGAGTGAGATGCCAGCTCCTTTCATTCAGTCAGTAGCTTCAAACATTTCTGGTATATGAAAAACATGTTTTTCAATGGCAAAAATCAATGAATATTGTAAATGCAAACAGTAATATCTCCACATTGCAAGGTGCAATTCTGAAATTTTTTGCTTTTTCCTGCTAATCCTAGCATGATAAAGAAGATTCAAAGAGAGTGAGATGCCAGCTCCTTTCATTCAGTCAGTAGCTTCAAACATTTCTGGTATATGAAAAACATGTTTTTCAATGGCAAAAATCAATGAATATTGTAAATGCACAAACAGTAATATCTCCACATTGCAAGGTGCAATTCTGAAATTTTTTGCTTTTTCCTGCTAATCCTAGCATGATAAAGAAGATTCAAAGAGAGTGAGATGCCAGCTCCTTTCATTCAGTCAGTAGCTTCAAACATTTCTGGTATATGAAAAACGTTTTTCAATGTCAAAAATCAATGAATATTGTAAATGCACAAACAGTAATATCTCCACATTGCACGGTGCAATTCTGAAATTTTTAGCTTTTTCCTGTTAATCCTAGCATGATAAAGAAGATTCAAAGAGAGTGAGATGCCAGCTCCTTTCATTCAGTCAGTAGCTTCAAACATTTCTGGTATATGAAAAACATGTTTTTCAATGGCAAAAATCAATGAATATTGTAAATGCACAAACAGTAATATCTCCACATTGCAAGGTGCAATTCTGAAATTTTTTGCTTTTTCCTGTTAATCCTAGCATGATAAAGAAGATTCAAAGAGAGTGAGATGCCAGCTCCTTTCATTCAGTCAGTAGCTTCAAACATTTCTGGTATATGAAAAACATGTTTTTCAATGGCAAAAATCAATGAATATTGTAAATGCACAAACAGTAATATCTCCACATTGCACGGTGCAATTCTGAAATTTTTAGCTTTTTCCTGTTAATCCTAGCATGATAAAGAAGATTCAAAGAGAGTGAGATGCCAGCTCCTTTCATTCAGTCAGTAGCTTCAAACATTTCTGGTATATGAAAAACATGTTTTTCAATGGCAAAAATCAATGAATATTGTAAATGCACAAACAGTAATATCTCCACATTGCACGGTGCAATTCTGAAATTTTTAGCTTTTTCCTGTTAATCCTAGCATGATAAAGAAGATTCAAAGAGAGTGAGATGCCAGCTCCTTTCATTCAGTCAGTAGCTTCAAACATTTCTGGTATATGAAAAACATGTTTTTCAATGGCAAAAATCAATGAATATTGTAAATGCACAAACAGTAATATCTCCACATTGCACGGTGCAATTCTGAAATTTTTAGCTTTTTCCTGTTAATCCTAGCATGATAAAGAAGATTCAAAGAGAGTGAGATGCTAGCTCCTTTCATTCAGTCAGTAGCTTCAAACATTTCTGGTATATGAAAAACATGTTTTTCAATGGCAAAAATCAATGAATATTGTAAATGCACAAACAGTAATATCTCCACATTGCACGGTGCAATTCTGAAATTTTTAGCTTTTTCCTGTTAATCCTAGCATGATAAAGAAGATTCAAAGAGAGTGAGATGCCAGCTCCTTTCATTCAGTCAGTAGCTTCAAACATTTCTGGTATATGAAAAACATGTTTTTCAATGGCAAAAATCAATGAATATTGTAAATGCACAAACAGTAATATCTCCACATTGCAAGGTGCAATTCTGAAATGTTTTCCTTTTCCTGCTAATCCTAGCATGATAAAGAAGATTCAAAGAGTGAGATGCCAGCTCCTTTCATTCAGTCAGTAGCTTCAAACATTTCTGGTATATGAAAAACGTTTTTCAATGTCAAAAATCAATGAATATTGTAAATGCACAAACAGTAATATCTCCACATTGCACGGTGCAATTCTGAAATTTTTAGCTTTTTCCTGTTAATCCTAGCATGATAAAGAAGATTCAAAGAGAGTGAGATGCCAGCTCCTTTCATTCAGTCAGTAGCTTCAAACATTTCTGGTATATGAAAAACATGTTTTTCAATGGCAAAAATCAATGAATATTGTAAATGCACAAACAGTAATATCTCCACATTGCAAGGTGCAATTCTGAAATTTTTTGCTTTTTCCTGTTAATCCTAGCATGATAAAGAAGATTCAAAGAGAGTGAGATGCCAGCTCCTTTCATTCAGTCAGTAGCTTCAAACATTTCTGGTATATGAAAAACATGTTTTTCAATGGCAAAAATCAATGAATATTGTAAATGCACAAACAGTAATATCTCCACATTGCACGGTGCAATTCTGAAATTTTTAGCTTTTTCCTGTTAATCCTAGCATGATAAAGAAGATTCAAAGAGAGTGAGATGCCAGCTCCTTTCATTCAGTCAGTAGCTTCAAACATTTCTGGTATATGAAAAACATGTTTTTCAATGGCAAAAATCAATGAATATTGTAAATGCACAAACAGTAATATCTCCACATTGCACGGTGCAATTCTGAAATTTTTAGCTTTTTCCTGTTAATCCTAGCATGATAAAGAAGATTCAAAGAGAGTGAGATGCCAGCTCCTTTCATTCAGTCAGTAGCTTCAAACATTTCTGGTATATGAAAAACATGTTTTTCAATGGCAAAAATCAATGAATATTGTAAATGCACAAACAGTAATATCTCCACATTGCAAGGTGCAATTCTGAAATTTTTTGCTTTTTCCTGCTAATCCTAGCATGATAAAGAAGATTCAAAGAGAGTGAGATGCCAGCTCCTTTCATTCAGTCAGTAGCTTCAAACATTTCTGGTATATGAAAAACATGTTTTTCAATGGTAAAAATCAATGAATATTGTAAATGCACAAACAGTAATATCTCCACATTGCACGGTGCAATTCTGAAATTTTTAGCTTTTTCCTGTTAATCCTAGCATGATAAAGAAGATTCAAAGAGAGTGAGATGCCAGCTCCTTTCATTCAGTCAGTAGCTTCAAACATTTCTGGTATATGAAAAACATGTTTTTCAATGGCAAAAATCAATGAATATTGTAAATGCACAAACAGTAATATCTCCACATTGCAAGGTGCAATTCTGAAATTTTTTGCTTTTTCCTGTTAATCCTAGCATGATAAAGAAGATTCAAAGAGAGTGAGATGCCAGCTCCTTTCATTCAGTCAGTAGCTTCAAACATTTCTGGTATATGAAAAACATGTTTTTCAATGGCAAAAATCAATGAATATTGTAAATGCACAAACAGTAATATCTCCACATTGCACGGTGCAATTCTGAAATTTTTAGCTTTTTCCTGTTAATCCTAGCATGATAAAGAAGATTCAAAGAGAGTGAGATGCCAGCTCCTTTCATTCAGTCAGTAGCTTCAAACATTTCTGGTATATGAAAAACATGTTTTTCAATGGCAAAAATCAATGAATATTGTAAATGCACAAACAGTAATATCTCCACATTGCAAGGTGCAATTCTGAAATTTTTTGCTTTTTCCTGCTAATCCTAGCATGATAAAGAAGATTCAAAGAGAGTGAGATGCCAGCTCCTTTCATTCAGTCAGTAGCTTCAAACATTTCTGGTATATGAAAAACATGTTTTTCAATGGCAAAAATCAATGAATATTGTAAATGCACAAACAGTAATATCTCCACATTGCACGGTGCAATTCTGAAATTTTTAGCTTTTTCCTGTTAATCCTAGCATGATAAAGAAGATTCAAAGAGAGTGAGATGCCAGCTCCTTTCATTCAGTCAGTAGCTTCAAACATTTCTGGTATATGAAAAACATGTTTTTCAATGGCAAAAATCAATGAATATTGTAAATGCACAAACAGTAATATCTCCACATTGCAAGGTGCAATTCTGAAATTTTTTGCTTTTTCCTGTTAATCCTAGCATGATAAAGAAGATTCAAAGAGAGTGAGATGCCAGCTCCTTTCATTCAGTCAGTAGCTTCAAACATTTCTGGTATATGAAAAACATGTTTTTCAATGGCAAAAATCAATGAATATTGTAAATGCACAAACAGTAATATCTCCACATTGCAAGGTGCAATTCTGAAATTTTTTGCTTTTTCCTGCTAATCCTAGCATGATAAAGAAGATTCAAAGAGAGTGAGATGCCAGCTCCTTTCATTCAGTCAGTAGCTTCAAACATTTCTGGTATATGAAAAACATGTTTTTCAATGGCAAAAATCAATGAATATTGTAAATGCACAAACAGTAATATCTCCACATTGCACGGTGCAATTCTGAAATTTTTAGCTTTTTCCTGTTAATCCTAGCATGATAAAGAAGATTCAAAGAGAGTGAGATGCCAGCTCCTTTCATTCAGTCAGTAGCTTCAAACATTTCTGGTATATGAAAAACATGTTTTTCAATAGCAAAAATCAATGAATATTGTAAATGCACAAACAGTAATATCTCCACATTGCAAGGTGCAATTCTGAAATTTTTTGCTTTTTCCTGCTAATCCTAGCATGATATAGAAGATTCAAAGAGAGTGAGATGCCAGCTCCTTTCAGTCAGTAGCTTCAAACATTTCTGGTATATGAAAAACATGTTTTTCAATGGCAAAAATCAATGAATATTGTAAATGCACAAACAGTAATATCTCCACATTGCACAGTGCAATTCTGAAATTTTTAGCTTTTTCCTGTTAATCCTAGCATGATAAAGAAGATTCAAAGAGAGTGAGATGCCAGCTCCTTTCATTCAGTCAGTAGCTTCAAACATTTCTGGTATATGAAAAACATGTTTTTCAATGGCAAAAATCAATGAATATTGTAAATGCACAAACAGTAATATCTCCACATTGCACGGTGCAATTCTGAAATTTTTAGCTTTTTCCTGTTAATCCTAGCATGATAAAGAAGATTCAAAGAGAGTGAGATGCTAGCTCCTTTCATTCAGTCAGTAGCTTCAAACATTTCTGGTATATGAAAAACATGTTTTTCAATGGCAAAAATCAATGAATATTGTAAATGCACAAACAGTAATATCTCCACATTGCACGGTGCAATTCTGAAATTTTTAGCTTTTTCCTGTTAATCCTAGCATGATAAAGAAGATTCAAAGAGAGTGAGATGCCAGCTCCTTTCATTCAGTCAGTAGCTTCAAACATTTCTGGTATATGAAAAACATGTTTTTCAATGGCAAAAATCAATGAATATTGTAAATGCACAAACAGTAATATCTCCACATTGCAAGGTGCAATTCTGAAATTTTTTCCTTTTCCTGCTAATCCTAGCATGATAAAGAAGATTCAAAGAGTGAGATGCCAGCTCCTTTCATTCAGTCAGTAGCTTCAAACATTTCTGGTATATGAAAAACGTTTTTCAATGTCAAAAATCAATGAATATTGTAAATGCACAAACAGTAATATCTCCACATTGCACGGTGCAATTCTGAAATTTTTAGCTTTTTCCTGTTAATCCTAGCATGATAAAGAAGATTCAAAGAGAGTGAGATGCCAGCTCCTTTCATTCAGTCAGTAGCTTCAAACATTTCTGGTATATGAAAAACATGTTTTTTCAATGGCAAAAATCAATGAATATTGTAAATGCACAAACAGTAATATCTCCACATTGCAAGGTGCAATTCTGAAATTTTTTGCTTTTTCCTGTTAATCCTAGCATGATAAAGAAGATTCAAAGAGAGTGAGATGCCAGCTCCTTTCATTCAGTCAGTAGCTTCAAACATTTCTGGTATATGAAAAACATGTTTTTCAATGGCAAAAATCAATGAATATTGTAAATGCACAAACAGTAATATCTCCACATTGCACGGTGCAATTCTGAAATTTTTAGCTTTTTCCTGTTAATCCTAGCATGATAAAGAAGATTCAAAGAGAGTGAGATGCCAGCTCCTTTCATTCAGTCAGTAGCTTCAAACATTTCTGGTATATGAAAAACATGTTTTTCAATGGCAAAAATCAATGAATATTGTAAATGCACAAACAGTAATATCTCCACATTGCAAGGTGCAATTCTGAAATTTTTTGCTTTTTCCTGCTAATCCTAGCATGATAAAGAAGATTCAAAGAGAGTGAGATGCCAGCTCCTTTCATTCAGTCAGTAGCTTCAAACATTTCTGGTATATGAAAAACATGTTTTTCAATGGCAAAAATCAATGAATATTGTAAATGCACAAACAGTAATATCTCCACATTGCACGGTGCAATTCTGAAATTTTTAGCTTTTTCCTGTTAATCCTAGCATGATAAAGAAGATTCAAAGAGAGTGAGATGCCAGCTCCTTTCATTCAGTCAGTAGCTTCAAACATTTCTGGTATATGAAAAACATGTTTTTCAATGGCAAAAATCAATGAATATTGTAAATGCACAAACAGTAATATCTCCACATTGCAAGGTGCAATTCTGAAATTTTTTGCTTTTTCCTGCTAATCCTAGCATGATAAAGAAGATTCAAAGAGAGTGAGATGCCAGCTCCTTTCATTCAGTCAGTAGCTTCAAACATTTCTGGTATATGAAAAACATGTTTTTCAATGGCAAAAATCAATGAATATTGTAAATGCACAAACAGTAATATCTCCACATTGCACGGTGCAATTCTGAAATTTTTAGCTTTTTCCTGTTAATCCTAGCATGATAAAGAAGATTCAAAGAGAGTGAGATGCCAGCTCCTTTCATTCAGTCAGTAGCTTCAAACATTTCTGGTATATGAAAAACATGTTTTTCAATGGCAAAAATCAATGAATATTGTAAATGCACAAACAGTAATATCTCCACATTGCAAGGTGCAATTCTGAAATTTTTTGCTTTTTCCTGTTAATCCTAGCATGATAAAGAAGATTCAAAGAGAGTGAGATGCCAGCTCCTTTCATTCAGTCAGTAGCTTCAAACATTTCTGGTATATGAAAAACATGTTTTTCAATGGCAAAAATCAATGAATATTGTAAATGCACAAACAGTAATATCTCCACATTGCAAGGTGCAATTCTGAAATTTTTTGCTTTTTCCTGCTAATCCTAGCATGATAAAGAAGATTCAAAGAGAGTGAGATGCCAGCTCCTTTCATTCAGTCAGTAGCTTCAAACATTTCTGGTATATGAAAAACATGTTTTTCAATGG